>NW_023995208.1:0-135345 GCF_015586225.1 Lucilia sericata | reverse complement strand
TGATGATAACAATATTGAAGCCTCAAAAGCGCTGTTATTGAAAAAGCCGTAAGAATCATTTTACAATGTAATAAACATCGATGTTAAATGATGGATTTTTTAATAAGTAAAATGATATTTATATACATATGTATGTATGTATGAACTGTTAATTTTGAAAGTAGTGTGACTCCACATTCCAAACAATGGGTTTAAGGATAACTATTCTAATTTTTAACAGAAAATTATAAATTAGAGAATTGTATATTCCATTCAAGTTTCTAATAATAGTTTTATGTAATCTGAACATTTTAATACATTTTAGAACACATATGTAAATTGCAAATTGTCTTTGGCACACATCTTTTTAAAAACATTAAAATTTAAAACCTTCTACATATATCTCATTTCAACCATTGGACTCACGATACTTTCAAAATTAACAATTCATATACGTAAATATGTCCCTTTTATGCCTGTTTATGTACAAGAAATTTATTTAAAATAATACACATTTACTATATTTTGTTCCGTTATGTAATTTTTCATGAAAAATAAAACAAAAATAAATAAAATCCAATATTTTATGTGTATTATTTGAATTTAAACATACAAAATGTGTTGTTCAATAATACGAATTTTTCGGTATTACGAAAGGGCCTGACACTATATAATTCGTACTAGTGGACGTCCACTGTATTTTGATATTGGGAGTATCATTTACAATTAAAATTTGTAAAATAAGTATAAAAATGCCGTTAAGGAAATCTTAGCATGTGTCTCCAGTGTAATACTATGAATCGTTTCTATTATTTTTTCCAATGCTAAATATTTCATATACCAATAAAATACGACGGAGCAGTAGTGTTAATACCTTTTATTTAAGATACAAAGATGTAAAGCTCTCATTGTACATCACTAGGTTTGATGTATAGGTATCGAATATCAAAATAAATAACTGCCGCAAAGTTTGCCAAGTATAGCTAATATGCTTATTTAGCTGCTCGTGTTTTAATATTTTTACAGGTGTTTTTTGTAATATTTCATTCCATTTGGTAATTATTTCGTATATGAAATTTTTAAACTTTTAAGACAGCGTTATTAAAAAGTCATTAAATATTGTGTATTTTCTTACAAAAATAAGTCAAATCATAATGTTTTTTGAAGACTAATAGAAAAAAAACTAAAGAAAGTGCTTTCGGGGTAGATTCAGCGTTTTAATTCCTATAATTATTTCTTGGTTTGTCTTTAAAAAATCCTTTAATATGGTTCGAAATTACAAGCCTAAGACCTAACGCGCTTCTATTGACGAAAATGCGATGGAAAAAGCTGTTTCTAATGTTTTGCGAGGCCTTGAGACCCCAACGTCTGCCGCTAGAAAATATAGCCTTAATAATCAAACAATTGAATTGCGTATTAAAAAAATATATCCCTTAGAGGATCTAAATTCCAACCAGACTACAAGCAATGCAAGTTTACTTCGAAGGAAGTATTTACCAAAAAGGAAGTGCTTGAATTGGTCGAATACATAAAGAAATGTGTGTAATGACTTATAAGGCTTTCCGGAAATTAGCTTATGAATATGCCAATCTTAACGAAAAGTCTTTTGCTGAGAAATGAAACATTATGAAAGAAGCAGGCGAAGATTTGCTTTATGGTTTTATGGAGCGAAACCCAACATTAACGCCTCGAAAACCAGCTTAGCAAGACAATATATTTTACGTTTAAAGAAAAGAAATGTGTTCATTTTATATTAATTTTCTTCAACTTATAAATAAATACTGAATTACCTGTGTGTAATTTTTTATTAAATGGAGTTTTACTTTATAATCCTCTTTGGGAATGTGGGCGACGAATGTGCCCCATCAAATGCCACAGCTATCCCGGTTAGGGGCACCTTCGGCGAATCTGACTGGACAAACTCTAAAAATATAATACTAATTTATCATAAGTTTTTGGTTCGAGTTTTTATCATTCATTATCTTAGAACAATAACCAGCGACAACATTTTTATATCTGTTGAATAAGTACTTAGATATAGAGCTCTAAACAAAAAGTGCCGAATCTGCCACTGTCTCCCCTATAGGAGGAGCATTTCAAAGTCTAATAATCTATTAATTTTTCATATATAGCAATTTTGTATTCAATTCATATGAGAGGTTCCACTTCCGCCTTTTTCCTAGCCCGCTAAATTACTACACAAATGTTCACATTGATGTCAGAGTTTTCATACTATATTTAAGAATTTTAGTTCTAACAGTTCCTCAGATATACGAATTTTTGTATTTAATTTTTATTTTTACCTAATAAAAGACCGTCATTTTTCTCCTAAATGTTCACATGTTAGAGTTCTTCGTGCAAAATTTTAAGATTCTAGCTCTAATAGTTTTCTAAATCAACGGTTCCCAAAAGGGGGTCCGCGGACCCCTAGTGGTCCGTAGCAAAATCCTAGGGGGTCCGCGAAGACGAACGAAAAAAATCATGAATAAAAAATATTCTCTATATGTTAGAAAATATTAAAAATATCTCCAATTTTTTCGTAAATACTAAAATACACAATTTTTATTCAATAATCCCAGATTTGTTGGTGACTTTTTGAATTTTATTGTTTCGGTCGTTTATCAGGATGAAGCTAGGCCCTACAAATTTATTGTTTTACTTTTATAAAGTAAAGTAGTACGTGATTTGTAATTTTTTTTATAAATGTATATGTATCGAAATAAATGTTTTTATCAGAGACAGAAAATAATTATTATCTATGAAATTTTTGCTTAAAAAAATCAGTATGAAAGAATCGTCCTAGAAATGTTTTGAATGTACCAAAATATTTCCCAGACCTTTTTTAATCGATTTCTTCAATAAACTTTTTTTCTTGATTTTATAATAAAAATTGAAAATAAAAATTATTTTTGATTTTTATTCTATTTGTTTCAATAAAAAATTATTTATGTTGTTTTTAATAATACTCATTCAGTAATTTTTATTTATTCAAACAAAAAATAGAAATCAATCAATGATTTTTATTTTTCAAAGCAAAGAATAAAAATCACCTAAAAAATATTAATTTTCCAATTTTCGAATCTAATTTCTGCAAATTTGGTTGATGATATCAGCGGTAAAGAAATTTTACCAATTTTCTATTAATCTCTGTTTAAACCCGATCATTTTTAATGTGTTTTTAAAGGTAAATATCGCATAATGAGTTTTATAATTAATTTCAAAAAATAAAAATCATTGCCTGATTTTTATTTGTGCCTTATGGTTTAAAAATTATTTGTGTTTTTTATTATTGATTTTTATTTGAAAAAGTTCTCAGTAATTTTTACGGAAAATATAAGAAATTCAAATCAAAAGCAATTTGTATTTTCTGAGAAATGAAATACAAACCAAATAAAATTTGTAATTTTAATTTTTTTAAATAAAAATAATAACAATTACTGTCTCTGGTTTTTATATCAGACGGATAATGATTTGCCTTAGAATTAAATACAGATACTGGTATCCCGGAATATGAAGAAATGTGACCTTTTCATAATATTTTTTTAAATTGTAAGCAAAAGTGTTAATCTAGTTAATTTTAAATATAAATATTCCATTCCGACGTGATACACAGATTTTAACTTCATTTTGTTGTCCAATATTATTAAATCAACATCAGAAAATTCATTGCGTTTTGCGTAAATAGTCAAAACAACGCAGTGAAATAATTCGTAGGTATTTTAAAATTCAAATTTAAGATCCAAATTCACAGTACATTCGCAAAGAGTTCAGGTCATATTTTATGTGGGTAACGCATTCCGCAACAACATCGAAGAAGTCTAACTTTCACATATTTTCCCGAAAACTTAGCTTACATACTCAACTCACTCCTATGCAATCGCAAAAAAATTTGGAAACATGACTCTTTAAGCACATGTCGGCAATACTTGATAAAGAAACCTTTTCGCTACCTTGACGAGAAATGAACATGAAAGCTCTCACGATCATAAAATTAAACATCGTGTTAGAAGTCATTCTATATTTAAAACCATGCAATTGAAAACATTTCCGAAATACTAAATATTCTCAATGAACGGGAATATTTTATAGGGTTTATGGACCAGGACTAAAACAATTTTCGGATGAACAATTATTTATAACAATAAGATATCAAAATATGTATGGGGGTCCGTGAAATTAAATAAATTCCTCAAGGGGTCCGCGAAGTAAAAAACGGTGGGAACCGCTGTTCTAAATAAACGAATTTTTTATTTAATTCATAAGGGAGGTTCCACTCTTTTTTTCCTAGTCCGCTAAATTATTACATAAATGTTCACACCGATGTCAATGTTTTTCGTACAAAATTTGAAGATTTAAGTTTTTTATGTGGGATGTACCATGGCCCCATTTCTAGTCCGCCCATTTCCCCCCAAATGGATTTCAAAGCTGTTCGTGTTAAATTTGAAAATTCTACCTCTAATAGTTTACAGAAAAATTTGTTGTATAAAATTCATATGGGGGTGCCACGTCCCCTATTAATAGTCCGCCCATTTTTTGTCTTAAATACTCATATTGACACTAAAATGGTTCCGATAAAATTTGAGAACTCTGCCTTTATTTGGAAGGTTCCACTTACACTACAGCTAAGCCACTAATTTTGTACCCATATATTTATATGGATGTGAAATTTGTGTTGTCCATACAAAATTTGACGATTCTAGCTGTTGTACTTTCTGACATATGAGACTTTTAATACTTATTTTGTAAGTGGGCCTGGCATCTCGCCCACTTGAAATTTCGAAATAAAAAGTAGCCTTAAGTTCTTTCCAGACAAACATACATACAACCAGCTAGCATTTTTTTTAAATTTTTTTCACATTAAAATGATCGTATATTTTCTGATCATAATTGATACTTTCTTCGGGAGAAAATGCTACCCTACCCGCGATTCATCTAAACGAGTCTTTATGCGCACCTCTTCTGATCAGTTCTGACTCATCTTTTAATTTTTTTGAGTCATTAATGAGGGACTGAAAAAGTAGTTCGTTTTATACGAGGATTCGTAATAACCAAGTTCTTTATAAGAGATGTTTTTTGAATAACTGAATCTTGATATAATACACATTTTGGACTATATACAAAGTATGTACTTTCTTCAATAAAACCACTTTAAAAAAAATAAAAGCTTATTGTAATAAAAAACAAAAAAGTTAAATTATGAGATTAATTTTAAGGCCTGTATTCAGAAAGAAGAATGTAAAACATTTAAAATTTTATATGAATGTTTCTTTTTTAAAGAATTTAAAATAAATAATTATATTTTTTCAGAAAATTAGTTTGCCAGTTTGTTTAAATAAAGTATTAAAAAACTGGGTGGACTATATAAAATATTTTTTCTATACAAAATTAGTTATGCATGCAAAGAAAATTTGGCCTTTAAACGAAAATGGACTATAGGCTAAGTGGACTTAAGAACAAATAATTTGTATGATATTTGAAAAAAAACCTGCAAAGTAGTCTTTAAAGCGGAATGGACTATAAGCAAAAAGTACTGTATCGGGATCATTTTCGAATCATTAACTTATTGATCACTTTTAGGTCATCAAAAGGAGTGAAAAATGACTCAGTTTACTGATTAATCATCCAACAATCTTCCAAAAATAGCTGCTGGACATACATACATACATACAGACATACATACATACATACATACATACATACATACATATACATACATACATACATACATACATACATACATACATACATACATACATACATACATACATACATACATACATACATACATACATACATACATACAATACATACATACATACATACATACATACATACATACATACATACATACATACATACATACATACATACATACATACATACATACATACATACATACATACATACATACATACATACATACATACATACATACATACATACATACATACATACATACATACATACATACATACATACATACATACATACATACATACATACATACATACATACATACATACATACATACATACATACATACATACATACATACATACATACATACATACATACAACAAAAAAAACGTAGTCTTGAGTTAAAAAAGGAAGTTAAAAAAAATTTTAGAAACAATTAAGAAATAGCTATCTGAACTCCTTGGACAATATTTGCTTGGACCAATAGATGAAAAGTTACACTCATTTCAATAAAACCCTGTATGACCAAAATGTCCAATTTTGACCCCTCTAAGTCCGACAGTTCTTGACCGATAGAGCTGAAAATTTGGCCTAATATCCAATAGTACTAACCTTGGTGCAAATTTCATCCAAATCGATTTTTTGAGTTGGGTCACTTGACACATTTGTAATTAATATAAATATTGTCGCTACACCCATCGTAAAGTCTGCCTGTCCGTCTATATAATCACATCTCAGTCAAACTATAGGTGCCAATTATAAAGAACATTTTATCAAATTTTGCAAATACTCTTCTCATAGGAAAATTTCAGAAAATCAGTTTTTTGTCAATAAATTGCTTAAAAATAATAATGTATTAGCAATTTGTTTCTAAGTTTTTATAACCTTTTAATATATCTTCTCTGAATTTAACACTACACATAAATATCTATATTTATTGTAAATAACATTTTTGTCAAAAATATCACATAAAACTAAAGAAAATAATATCCGGGAATTTCCGCACAATTTCTTTGGTATTGGGGATTGAAAATTCTGCGGAATTCCCCGTCCCGGAAATTCCCGTGAAAACCAATAATATAGATATTTAATTTTTGATTTATTTTTATAGGTTTCTTCGTCTTGTAGTTCTGTATACGTTGATGGCTCTGAAATACGTGGTTCATCAAATGCTTCAATAATCGTAAAATACGGTACATATATTGGACTTGCAAAATTTATAGTTTGGATGCCAGAATTTCCACTTGAAGTATTCGTTAGTGACTATAGATTATCTCAAATAAAGGGATGGAAAGTTGTTGATGAGCATCATTATATGTAAGTAATAAATTTTGATTTTATAATATTTTCTGAATTCATAAAATTGCCACATAATTTAATGCTATGTATGTTGACACCAGTTAAATATATTGTATCAAATATATTTTTGCTACAATGTGAACACTAATATTTTTGAAAAGTAAACAAAAATTAGCTGTGAAATAGTTTTATTTGCAAATTACACATAAAAATTTTGCCAAAGCGAAACATGTTAAACACAGATACAAATTTAAAGCAGATTTTAAATGTGCCCAGCTAACTGCATTCTTTGAACTTAATACGGTTAATTTTTGTATGAAAAATTTCATATCTGTGTACAGTGGTATAGAAAACAAATAGAGAGAAATAATTCTGTAACATCTAAACGGTTATTCCGATTTGAATGAAATTTTACATGTGGAGAGAGGAGGTGTTGTCGAGTTTAAGTTCTACCGGGGGAGTGGCCAGAGGTCCCCAAAGTAAAACACAATTTTCAAAACGATACTGTTTCTTCGTTTGTGGCCCGATTTAAAAAAAATATTATTTCTTATTTCTCATAGATTTTCAATCAATCTACGTGTGTGTATAAAACCCGAGAAGTACCAGTCATAGAACGAAATAGTACCAAAAATCATTTTACTAATTTTGGACTCTTAATATTTAATTTTATTTTTCTAGGTTCAGTATTATATAAAAAGTACTAAAAAGTCCCATTTTATATGTTTCCACTTAATTTCATGTTTCCAGGTTCAATATTACAGAAAATTCAAAAAGTACCTTTTGAAAAACGAAAAGTTCCCTATTATTGGTTCTCACTTAATCGCGGCTCTACAATTTCATGTTTGTAGGTTCAATATTATAGAAAATTCAAAAAGTACCCTTTTTACTTGTGTAGAAGAGCTGAGGTGGCTCTGAATACGGCCTTGAGCTGGGCTCAACCGAGAGGCCTCAATGTTATCCCGGCAAAAACGGAAATCTGTCTTTTCACAAGAAAGACAAAAATTTCTACGTATACTGAACCTTGCTTCCTGGGCAAGAAGATACCAGTGACAGACAAAGTTAAGTACTTAGGTGTAATCCTCGACCGGAAATTAAAATGGAGATACCACATAGAGGATAAGATCTACAAGGCACATCGGTGCTGGGCGATATGTAGGAGAACTATAGGCATGAAATGGGGTCTTAGTCCTACTATGACAAATTGGCTTTATAAAAGTGTAATTAGACCAATTCTAGTTTATGCTTCAATAATCTGGTGGACTGCTTTAGACAAAAAGTGCAATATCAAACTACTACAGGGAGTTCAGCGTACATGCTGCTTGGGTATAAGTGGTGCCATGTGTACTACTTCAACCAAGGCTCTGGAAACGTTGCTAGATATTCCACCCATTGAAACATATTTAAGATATGAGGCGGCGTTTACAGCCGAACGGCTCTTTACTTTAGGCGAACTGACCAAAAGCGGTTATAGGACACGTCATCAATGTATACTGGACACATTGGAAGGTTATACACAATCATCGGTCATGCCAGATCGTATACCAGACACAGAATATGTCGGAAACTTTGAAACGCTGATCCCAGATAGAATGTCTCGGTCGAGCGGAACATTAGAGCAAATACCATTAAGAATCCGTTGTTACACGGATGGCACTAAATTGGTAGACAAAGTGGGGCTGGGTTTCTATATTGAAGACCCAGAAACAGAAATATACCACCGTTTACCAAATCATAACACAAGCTTCCAGGCAGAAGTACGAGCAATAGCGGAATGCTTAAATTGGATTAGAATAAATATGGCGCCCACAGCGCTTAATATATTTACCGACAGCCAGAAGGCAATTAGGGCGATATCAGGCGATAGAACTAAATCTAAGACCGTATTGGATTGTAAGAAAGCTTTAACTGAATACTCTCCCAGAGGTAAGGTTCACATCATATGGGTACCAGCCCACTCGGGAGTAGTCGGTAACGAAAGGGCGAATGTAATAGCTTTAAAGGGAAGGGAGCTCGAGGCATTTAACCTGACAAACGCAAAACCATTCGACGCAACAAAAGCTGAACTAAAAATTTGGGTGAGAGAATCCCATAAGGCCTCTTGGAATAATGAAACAGTGGGTAGAACCACGAAGATTCTATGGGGTGACCCTGATGAGAGCAAGACGAAAAATCTCCTCAAAATGAGCAAGTCTGAAGTTAGTATGATGGTACGTACTACGAGCACATCTATGCAAAATTGGACGTGCGGATGCAGACGAATGTAGAGCATGTGGAGAGGACAGTGAAACTCTGGAGCACTTTCTTTGCCACTGCCAGGCATTCGTCGAAGTTAGATCCAAGTATCTTGGAAGTGATGTTATTCCGGAAATAACATTCCTGACTAACACTGATTGGAAGATTCTTAGGAATTACGTTCAGGAAACTGAGTTTCTGAACACTGAAAAATAATTCATTCAGTGATTTTTTTTTCATGATAAGGAGCGCACAACAGGCCCGATAGTGGCCTAGGTGTATTTCTTCGGATTTGATGTAGTATACATCCTCCTATCGACCTACCTACCCTACCTACCTTTTGGAGAACGAAATAGAACCAAAAAGCACACTTTTAGAGGTTCTCACTTAATCTGTGCTGTACATGCTTAATTTCATATTTCTAGGTTCAATATTATATAAAATTCAAAAAGTACATTTTGAAGATCGAAGAAGTACCAAAATGTCCCCTTTTATAGGTTCCCACTTAATCCGGGATCTACATACTTAAATCCATGTTTCTAGTCAATAACAACACACTGCTACATTCGTAACGTGTTGTTCTTCCTTTGCTTTGTTTTTGTAAATAAGCAATTACATACAATAACAAAATTTACCGTACTGTTGTTGTTGTTTATTGGGGCTTGTCAGTTGGTACCCAAAGGAGTTGTTATTCGGTACCTAACTCTAAGAATGTATTAGTAGAATTTTTGTATAAATATTGGAGCTCCAGCCACTTTCACCACTGATTCCAAACATACATAGTTGCAAAAAATCGTACTTAAAATTTTCAGAAAAATATATTACATTTAAATTTCTACTTTCGCAGATTATTCAATTTATTTTGTTTACATCTGATCAGTAAACATTTAATAAATTTTTCGGACTTTAAATCTCTTTTTTGGAAAAAAATCTGTTAAAAAAAAATATTTTTTGAGTTTGTGAAAAATAGAAATAATTCGGGTTGTTAAATGCGATAAAATTGCTTGCAAGTCCTGTTATCCTGGTATTTTTGAGAAAATGTTTTGAAGCATTGTGAGTTAATTGAGTTTTCACATGTGTGTTGAATTTACACAGAATTCGTCTGTGAAGAGAGTGAAATGTTATTGTTGTAAAACAATGTCGCAGTCCAACTTCTTTATATTCTTTGGTTTATAATTTCTGTCTGAGAATGAAAGAAAAATCGAAATTTTTGATGAAATTTTTAGAGGTTGTCTCGGATGTTTGCTGATATCTCCGTTATATATGAACCTATTTTGCTGATTTTATATAGGAAACTTCCCGGAGCGCATTCAAATATTTTAAGGATATACAATTTTACGACCTAAATACGGATTTCCTAACCACAAAAATAAATTCCCAAAAAAACAAAATTCTAAGCAATTTGAACACATTCACTATGAATTCATACATAATAATTGCTGTGTTTTTTTCAAAATGTATATCTATAAAAACTTCGAATAAAACAGTATGACTGCTTAACATGAATTATATGACAGCAACTCAATTTTTGTTTAGTTTGGACAAAAAGTAATTTAAAAAATGTTTCCACAATAAAAAAAAATCAAACAAATTTGAAATTTTCTTTCCAATTTGCTTTGAAATTTTTTATCTGGCAATTTAATTTTTCTTATCAAATTCACAAACCATATATATTTTTAAAACTTGGGAGCATTGTTATCCATACTTAGGGCCTTATTCATAACAATTTATCACAGGTTAATAAGGCAAATTTTCATACAAAATTTGTTCAATAAACCTTTGATAAATTGTTATGAATAAGGCAGATAATTTTTAAGTAGGTATCGCTATCGCTACTTATAAAATTTATACCTACTTAAATTTGTACTGAAAATTTATATAAATTTCGAAAGAAACACAACTAATAACATATAATTAAGATTATGTTTTCAAAACAAAAAAAATTTTTTCGAAAAAAATGGAAACAAAATTTTGAGGATTGTACTTTGATTTGATATAAAACAAGTAGGAAAGTATAGTCGGACATAAAGAAACTTTTATGTTGAATTTTACCTTAATTCTGATGTATTTAAGCAATTTATGAAAAACAAAAGTTATAAAAGAGTCTTTATATGGGAGTTAGGGTCAAATATTTTTTTATTTATTTGCCTATGGAAATATTCCTTGCAAGCATATTAAGCAATACTTAATACATCTATATATATAAAAATTAATGTGTGTTTGTATGTTTATATGTTTGTATATTTAAAGTTTATAGATTACTAAACGGCTGAACCGATTTTCTTGAAATTTGCACAGTATATCTGGAAGAGGTTATAGGCTACTTTTTATTTTTAAATTGCAAGTGGGCGAGGTGCCATATTAAGAAAATATTAAATCAGTATATCTGAGATAATATAACAGAGTCATCAAATTTTGTCGGAAATTTTGTAGAGTAAATATGATTATTTAGGATAAAAAGTAAGCGGACTAGCAGCAGAGGGCGTGGCACCTCCCATATAAATTAAATTCACAAATTCGTTTATCTTGGAAACTATTACAACTAGAATCTTAAAATTTTGCACGAAGAACATTAACATCCATGTAAACATTTCGGGTTATAAATTGGCGGACTACCAATGAGGGGAGCGGTACCTCTCATACGAATTAATTACAAAAATTCATTTATATGGGAAACTAATAGAACTAAAGTTTTCTAATTTTGCACGAAGAACTTTAATATTCATCTGAACATTTTGTAAAAAAACAGGGCGGATTTTCATCTGGGGGGCTTGGAGCCCCCATATAAATTAAAAAGATAGATTCGTATATCTGAGGAACTGTTAGAGCTAGAATCTTCAAATTTAACATGAAGAATTTTAATATTCATGAATTAAATACTAAATTTCGTTTATCTGGGAAACTAATAGAACTAGATTCTTCAAATTTTTCACGAAGAACCTTAATATTCATCAGAATATTTTGGAGAAAAAAGGGCGGACTTTCATCTGGAGGGGCTTGGAACCTCCATATGAACCCAGCAGTTCGACAGGACACTCCCGAACTAACCACTTCACATACCACTTATGGTGGCCCCTAGCCACCCGACTACCCAGGTGACCAACCATTTTAACATGGGCTTGTCCTACGAGGCAGTCAATCGTCACTCTACAGTCTACAATGAGACTCTCAAGAGGTAGTCAAAAGTAGTCAATGGATGGTAATCTCCAAATGGGTTCTTGGGAGTCAATCACATTACTGTCCTAGGGGAAGTGAAGTGTCCCCAAGTAGCTTGTCCAATGGACAGGTATTGCAGTAGGGTTAAATAACCGGTCCGTCGAGGTATAATTCTAAAAACTTGAAAAATAAAAAAAAGTTAAAAAAATTTTAATTCATCTCAAATAAATTCACTCTTCCAAATTGTAAATATTTCATATTTAAATTTTACAAATTTTTAATCAAATTAAAAATCATTTTTTTATTTTAAAATTTACACACAAAATTTTTCTCAAGATCTGTCTTAAAAAACTTATTAAAGTCAACTAACATAAAAATCAAATAATTTAAAAAGTGATAAAATAGTATAACTGTTCATTGTCTTTGCACTCAGACAAAACTGATCATGTTTGTTCTTTTTCTCTTCACTTTCAATTCTTAAGTTTATTGAAGTGTCTTCTCTCTCGTTTACTCAGGGACAGTAAAGTGACGACTGCCACTCTCTTGCTTACTTGGTGACCAGTAAAGTGGTGACTGTCTTCGCTCTCGGTTACAAAGTGTACATTCGCGACGAATGACCAAAAACATTCAAATAGGGTACAACCAGTTGGTTAAACTTTAGTGGAAAATAACAATTGTATCTCCAATAGATGTGTAAAATATCTACATTCTGAAGTACAATGGAAAAAAAACAATTTTTAAGTGTCCCCTCACTCGTTTACCTAGGGTACAGTAAAGTGACGACTGTCTTCACTCTCGTTTACGAAGAGTACGTTGGTGACGAATAACCCAATATATGGAAATTATATGGTTACACATTAGTGTAAATGACTGTCTTTTACGTATGCATTGACTCTTTGTCGAACTGCTGGGAATTAAATAGAAAAATTCGTATATCTGAGAAACTATTAGGGCTAGAATCTTCAAATTTTACACTAAGAACTTTGACATTCATCTGAACATTTAATAATGGGCGGAAACTGGTGGGAAACTCATAGAACTAGATTATTCAAATTTTGCACGAAGAACTTTAATATTAACTTGTATGTATGTATGTGTGTGTATGTACGTGTGTGTATGTATGTATGTATGTATGTGTGTGTGTGTATGTATGTTTGTATGTATATATGTATGTATGTATGTATGTATGTATGTATGTATGTATGTATGTATGTATGTATGTATGTATGTATGTATGTATGTATGTATGTATGTATGTATGTATGTATGTATGTATGTATGTATGTATGTATGTATGTATGTATGTATGTATGTATGTATGTATGTATGTATGTATGTATGTATGTATGTATGTATGTATGTATGTATGTATGTATGTATGTATGTATGTATGTATGTATGTATGTATGTATGTATGTATGTATGTATGTATGTATGTATGTATGTAGTATGTATGTATGTATGTATGTATGTATGTATGTATGTATGTATGTATGTATGTATGTATGTATGTATGTATGTATGTATGTATGTATGTATGTATGTATGTATGTATGTATGTATGTATGTATGTATGTATGTATGTATGTATGTATGTATGTATGTATGTATTTATGTATTTATGTATGTATGTATGTATGTATGTATGTATGTATGTATGTATGTATGTATGTATGTATGTATGTATGTATGTATGTATGTATGTATGTATGTATGTATGTATGTATGTATGTATGTATGTATGTATGTATGTATGTATGTATGTATGTATGTTTGTTTGAAGTCTATAGCCGCCTAAACGGCTAAACCGATTATGTTGAAATTTTCACAGTGTGTTCCTGTATGCCTGGAAGGAAAAATAGGCTACTTTTTATTTTGAAATTTCAAGTGGGCGAGGTGCCACGCCTACTTACTAAATAACTATTAAAAGTCGTATATCTTGGAAACTGGTGCAATTAGAGTCCTCAAATTTTGCACGGACAACTTTGACAAAATGGGCGGAATGGCTATAGTGGGCGTGGTACCTTCCATATTAAGAAAATATAATATCTCAGAAAATATAACAGTTAGAGTCCTCAAATTTTGTCGGAGCCACTTAAGTTTCAATATGATTATTTAGGATAAAAAGTGGGCGCACTAGCAGCAGGGGGCGTGGCACCTCCCATATTAATTAAATACAAACATTCGTTTATCTTGGAAACTATTACAGTTAAAATCTTAAATTTTGCACAAAGAACTTTAACATACCTGTAAACATTTCAGGTAATAAATTGGCGGACTACCAATGGGGGGAGCGGCACCTTCCATATGAATTAAATACAAAAAATCTTTTATCTAGGAAACTAATAGAACTAGATTCTTAAAATTTTGCGCTAAGGACTTTCATATTCATCTGAACATATTGGGGGAAAAAAGCGGACTTTCATCAGGGGGTGGCTTGGAACCCCCTTATGAATTAAATAGAAAAAATTTTATATCTGTGATACTATAGAAGCTAGAATCTACAATACAATATTATCCTTATTTTTCATAGCTTACATTTAAATTCTTATTAGCGTTCGGAACTTGCAATAATTTGCGTGTCACCTCCCATGTTTAAGTGTTTTTTTATTTATATTGCTTTTAGGTAGCAATGCACACTGGGTATAGCTAGTATTAATTCTATAAACTATGAATTTAAATAAATGATTACATTATTTTTAATAACATTATTCGATAAAGAGAAAGTAGGAAAGTATAGTCGGGCATGGCCGACCATATAATGCCCTACACCATGAGTATATTTTAATAAAAATAAAAATTATTTATTTTTCATAAAGAAACTTTTATGTTGAATTTAACCTTAATTCCAAAGTACTTAAGCAATTAATAAAAAAACAAATTTTCTAAATGAGGCTTTATATAGGAGTATAGGTCAAACATGGGCCGATCCTCATTAAACTTGGGGAAAGGATATATTTTTAAATAACAGTTAGTTATGCTGAATTTCATTGCGATACAAATGGTTAAAAGTCAATTTTAGACGTTTAAGACATTTTTTGAAGGGGGTTTGTATGGGGGCTAGGGTCAAATTGGGGCCGATCATTAAGAAAATTTGCAGTGTCATTTATACTTATATAAAACTTATTTGTTCCAATGTTTGGAGAGATAATAATATATTTGACGTAATTATGGCATAAAAAGCCCAAATTGGGAGGTACGGTTGTATGGGGGCTAGGTGACATAATGGACCGATTTCAATCAATTCAATGGGCTTCGTCCCTGTGCCAAAAAAACACACTTGGTCCAAATTTCTTAAAATTATCTTGAAAATTGCGGCCTGTACTTTGCGCACAAGGTTTACATGGACAGCCAGCCGGACAGACGGACGGACAAGTCTTAATCGACCCAAAAAGTGATTCTGAGTCGATCGGCATACTTTAAGGTGGGTCTAGGACCAATATTTTTGTGTGTTACAAACATCAGCACAAACGCATAATACCCTCCCCACTATAGTGGTATAGGGTATAAAAATCATTTAACATATACAATTTATAAAATTCGTTACATTCGTTCTCCGTAATGCATCAGTACCAGCGTAGTTGGATCTAAAAAATGGTATTGATAATGAGAAAAAATGACGTGACGGACGTTGAGAAACATTAAACGTGATATTATGGATTAAAAAACTGGAGGTCAAAATTTTTTAACGTCATCAGCGTACATTAGGATACCATTTAAGATTAAGATTTCTTCTTGTTGTAATCTTTGTTGGAGTTTTCTTATTTTATTTGTATTATATTTTGTTATTTTCTGATCAGAAAATTTATGGAATAATACTGATATTAGTAACGTTTCAATATAGATAAAAACACTAATATGTAGCAAATTTTCCACTAGTATTTTCGAAAGCAGTCGCAGATTTTTTAAAACTTAGTTTTTCAGAAAATGATGAAAAATGCTGACCAAAATTATTTGCGGTTTTACACTTCAAAAAATAAGTTTCAAGTGAAATATGGGCTGATCCTCAACAAATTGGGAAGAGGGATGTATTTTAATATAATGGTTAGTTATGCTAAATTTCATCGCGATACTAATGGTTATAAATTTTTGGACGTTTAAGATATTTTTAAAGGTGGGTTTTTATGGGGGCTAGGATCAAACGACGGCCGATCATTATAAAAATTGGCATGTTTTTTTATGCATAAGTTTTATAGTAGTATATTTGCGGTAGTTATGAGTTAAAAACCCAAAATCGGAAGGTCAGGCTGTATGGGGGCTAGGTAAAATATGGGACCGATTTCAACCACTTTCATCGTCCTTGTACCGAAAAACTCGTATGGTCCAAATTTTATTAAAATATCTTAAAAATTGTGGCCTGTAGCTTGCGCCTCAGTATACTTTAGGACCAATATTTTTATGCGTTATAAACATCAGCAGAAACGTATTATACCCTCCCCACTATTATGGTGTAGGGTATAAATATACGAGAATGGTTATATCTTCCAAACCGACTGAGATATTAACTTAGTTCATTTTGTAATGCATTGAAAATTATCATTAGGACAGTTTTATTGAAATTTTTTTATTTGCAACATTTTGGGGTTTAAAATAAATTATGTAAAAATATATATATATATATATATTTTTAATATCAGTGTATTTTCTAATGTATGTATAACAAGTAAGAAAGTATAGTCGGGTGTGACCGACCATATGATACCCTACACTAGTTATGGATATTAAATGTGACTTATTTAAGCAATTTATGGATAAAACACTAATTTTCTGAAAAAGGCTTTATATGGGGGCTAGAGGCAAATATGGATCAAGTCCGATAAAATTTTGTGAATATATTTATATAATATTCATTTGTGCTGAATTTCATCGCGATATTTGTGTTTGGGAGCTAGGGTCAAATGAGGCCCGATCTTATAAAATTTGGCAAGGTCATCAAAGCTTGTATAAAACTTATATAGTTTTATACAACCTTACTATAGTTGTGCCGCTTTTTATCGATATACAGGTATATTTAACATAATTATAAGCTCAGAATGGACCGATTTTAACCATTTTCAATAGGCTTCGTCTTTGGGCCAAAAAAGCGTGCGCGCCAAATTTCATCCAATTATCTTGAAAATTGCGCACAAGGTTTACATGGACAGCCAGACGGACGGACATAGCTTAATCGACTCAGAAAACGATTCTAAGCCGATTGGTATACTTTAAGGTGGGAATAGGAGGAATATTTTTGTATGTTACAAACATCAGCACAAACCCAATATACCCTCCCCACTAAAGTGGTGTAGGGTATACAAATTTACGATAACTATTTTAACATGTGCTTATAGCATGTATTTTTAAGTTTTTAGGAATGGGCACTATTTTTATTTGAAAATAGATATTTTTAACGATTTTTTTAAATTTTATTATTTTAAACCGCTATAGCTTTTGCGCGCATCAATCAAAATAATTAACGTTTCCCTATTTCTCATGTGTAATTATTATCCCATTCAACCACTAAATGTGGTTCTTGTAATGAAAAGAAAAAAATTGTTTCTAATTCTTAAAAAATTTAAATTTTGCTCATATGTATGTACATCATTATAAAGTCACCAGCATATAGTAGCATATAGGCAAAAGGGATTGTCAAAGACCTAAGTCCCCTGTCAAAAACCTAACTGGTGAGAATGTATTAGTAGAAGCACAAAAATAAACACATTTGTTCAAAAGGTACTAATTAATAAATGTATTTCTGATACGTTATTTTTTGTATGTTATTACTTGGATTTTATATACTAGTGAATGAAAATAATAGTTAATTAATTTTTTTTCAGAAGATATTTCATCTTAAAACATATTATAAACACTTCTTTTTGTTATTTTTCTGCACTAATGGAAAAAGAAAAAAAGTATGTGAAATACTTTTTTCATTTTCAATACGAAAACTTACAACTTTTCTATTTTCAGTTTTAATTAAAATGAAATGTCAAATAATAAAAAATATTTTTTTTTCGTTTGTAAAATATAAATTATTTTCGGGGTTTTGAATACAATAAATGTGTCGCAAAAAATAATAAATATTAAGTTTAAGTGATAAGAAAAAGTATTAAGTGCTAATATCCTCGCAATTTCGCGAAGAAAATTTGAAGTTTTGTGAGTGAGTTTAGTTCTCTCAAGTGTGTTTTATTCTCTCAGAACTCGTCTGTGTGAAGAGAATAACAAATTTTGTTTTGTTCAGTTTCGCCTATATCCCTACTATATGGTCACCAGCTTCCTTACGTTGAGAAATTTAATGTAGGTTGAGATTTAACTAAGTTACTAAGTGCGTAAATGTATATATTTTTCTCGCATAGTTTTATTTATATTTTATTAAATTATTCGAATAAAAACTTCTATTCGTTCGAATAATCGAATAATTTTTAAAATTTAATCGACTACTTGAATAAAAAAAATTTTAATTTTTATTCATAAACTTAAAAACCATTAATAAAATTGTGATATTCATAAACATATAATAAACCTATATTAAAAATTTTTTTATGTTTAACTTGGCAGCACTGTACAATTTGGCTGTCATTTTATGTATTAGTGTTGCGAACAATTAAGATAAAATATTCGTTGATTCGGGTTTCTTAATTTCATATTTTTGTTTATAATAGATTTTTGACAATAAAAACGAACTTTTAAGAAAGAGGCTTGTTACTTATTATTATTATTATTATTATTATTATTATTATTATTATTATTATTATTATTATTATTATTATTATTGTTATTATTATTATTATTATTATTATTATTATTATTATTATTATTATTATTATTATTATTATTATTATTATTATTATTATTATTATTATTATTATTATTATTATTATTATTATTATTTCTCTAGTTTGAGGTTTATAAAATATTTATTTTTCAATATTTCGACATCCTTCGGATATCATTACACCGTTCAACTACATTTTTCACACACAAACCAAACCATATACATACGAAAGAAGATGATTTGTGTGGTATAACTGCGTACTCAGTCTTTCATTTTCTGATCGTTTCTCCATTTTAAAGGACTTTAAAATTGGAGGTACATACAATTTTAAAAAATTTGTATAAAATATTTGTAAACACCTTAAATCACCTTATTTAGTGCATCCTAAGTAAGGTGAAATCGTTAAGACAGCTGATTTTTATTTGTTTATTTAAAAAGTGCTTGGGTTGTGTCAAAATAAATTAATTTATTGAATTAAAATATTAATGAATTAAAATGTTCATAAAAAGTTTTCAAATAAGAAAATTCAGATTAGATTAGGTTAGGTTAGGTTGATAGGATGATGTATACTACATCAAATCTGAAGAAATACACCTAGGCCACTATCGGGCCTGTTGTGCGCTCCAATTCAAGAAAAAAAAAAATTGTTAACTGAATGTATTATTTTTCCATGTTCAGAAACTCAGTTTCCTGGACGTAATTCCTAAGAATCTTCCAATCGGTGTTGTTTAAGAATGTTATTTCCGGAATAACATCACTTCCAAGATACTTGGATCTAACTTCGACGAATGCCTGACAATGGCAAAGAAAGTGCTCCAGAGTTTTACTGTCCTCTCCACATGTTCTACATTTGTCTGAATCCGCACGTCCAATTTTGTATAGATGTGCTCGTAATCCTGTGTGTCCACTCAGAATACGTACCATCATACTAACCTCAGACTTGCTCATTTTGAGGAGATTTCTCGTCTTGCTCTCATCAGGTCACCCCATAGAATCTTTGTTGTTCTACCCACCATTTCATTATTCCAAGAGGCCTTATGGGATTCTCTCATCCATATTTTTAATTCAGCTTTTGTTGCGTCGAATGGATTTGCGTTTGTCAGGTTAACTACATCGAGCTCCCTTCCCTTTAAAGCTATTACATTCGCCCTTTCGTTGCCGACTACTCCCGAGTGGCCTGGTACCCATATGATGTGAACCTTACCTCTGGGAGAGTATTCAGTTAAAGCTTTCTTACAATCCAATACGGTCTTATATTTAATTCTATCACCTGATATCGCACTAATTGCCTTCTGGCTGTCGGTAAATATATTAAGCCCTGTAGACGCCATATTTATTCTAATCCAATTTACACATTCCGTTATTGCTCGTACTTCTGCCTGGAAGCTTGTGTTATGATTAGGTAAACGGTGGTATATTTCTGTTTCTAGGTCTTCAATATAGAACCCCAGGCCACTTTGTCCCCTAATTTAGAGCCATCCGTGTAGCAACGGATTCCTAATGGTATTCGCTCTAATGTTCCGCTCGACCAAGACATTCTATCTGGGATTAGCGTTTCAAAGTTTCCGACATATTCTGTGCCTGGTATACGATCAGGCACGTCCGATGAATGTGTATAACCTTCCAATGTGTCCAGTATACATTGATGACGTGTCCTATAACCGTTTTTGGCCAGTTCGCCTAAAGTAAAGAGCCGTTCGGCTGTATGCGCCGCCTCATATCTTATATATGTTTCAATGGGTGGAATATCTAGCAACGTTTCCAGAGCCTTGGTTGAAGTAGTACACATGGCACCACTTATACCCAAGCAGCATGTACGCTGAACTCCCTGTAGTAGTTTGATATTACACTTTTTGTCCAAAGCAGTCCACCAGATTATTGAAGCATAAGCTAGAATTGGTTTAATTACACTTTTATAAAGCCAATTTGTCATAGTAGGCCTAAGACCCCATTTCATGCCTATGGTTCTCCTACATATCGCCCAGCACCGATGTGCCTTGTTGATCTTATCCTCTATGTGGTGTCTCCATTTTAATTTCAAGTATTACACCTAAGTACTTAACGAGTATTACACCTAAGTACTTAACTTTGTCTGTCACCGGTATCTTCTTGCCCAGGAAACAAGGTTCAGTATATGTAGAAATTTTTGTCTTTCTTGTGAAAAGACAGATTTCCGTCTTCGCCGGGTTAACATTGAGGCCTCTCGGTTGAGCCCAGTTCAAGGCCGTATTCAGAGCCTTCTCAGCTCTTGTACAGAAGTAATTTGGATGCTTTCCCTTTAAAAGTATTACGACATCGTCTGCATAGCAGACAGGTCTAAGTCCTTTCTCGGTTAGGGTCCTTAGGAGGCTATTAATCGTCGTAATCCAGAGTAAAGGTGACAAAATGCCACCCTGTGGTATACCGCGAAATACCTTTTTCCTGATAGTTATATCGTACATCTCGCAGCTTATCCATCTGTTCCTTAGCATGTAGTTGATCCAGTTACGGAGCACCCGGTCAACATAAAACTGGTCTAGGGATTGGATAAGGGTATCAGTGTGCACGTTATTGAAAGCGCCTTCGATGTCAATGCATACTGCCAGTGTATACAGTTTGCTATCGAAAGATTCACCTATGTAGTGGACAACTTCATTTAAAGCGGTTTCCACCGATCGTCCCTTTACATAAGCATGCTGCTTATATTTAAGGTCATTGTATGGTATGCTGCTTTTAACCATGCTATCGACTATCCGTTTCAAGGTTTTAAGTAGGAAGGACGTAAGACTTATCGGTCGATAGGACTTAGGTGTCGCATAGCTAGGTTTCCCTGGTTTGGGTATAAATATTACCCTTGCATCCTGCCATTTAACTGGGGTATATGCCAATTTTAAGCATGCAGTGAATATCTGTGACAGATGTACGGAAACCAGTCCCGCCTCCATCTGCAAAAGTGCCGGAAAAATTCCATCCGGCCCTGCAGCTTTATAGGGAGCAAAGCTCTTGATTGCCCCTTTAACCATGTCAGTTGTAATAACTATTTCCGTGTTACCCTCCCCTTCCTCCAATATCGGTTCATCTATGTTATTCGATATACCGGGTGGGAAATGAGAATCCATTAGGAGTTTCATTGTCTCCTCCATATCCACAAGCCTCCTGCCCGTGTCATCGATCATAGATTCCGGTTGGACATGAGTTTTGGATAGGAATTTTTTTATCTTCGATACGTCATTTACGCTATCTACCTGTTCACAGAAAAGTTTCCAGGAGTCTCGTTTGGCTTGTCGAACGATTTTCTTATATTCACCGAGTTTATTACGATACTCATCCCAGTATACTGCGGTCTTTTTACGCCGTGCCCGGTTAAATAGTTTGCGAAGAGTCTTCCCAAGGTTCCGGATCTCCCCAGTTATCCAGGGTTTTTCCTGGGCATATCTCCGCTCTCGCAGAGGGCAGCTGTCCTCGAACGATTCAACCAGGGCACTTGTGAACGTTTCCACTTTGGCATCTATATCCTCTTTATTTCGACATTGAAAAGTGTCCTGACCTAAACGGTTCTTTAGTAAGGTCTCGAACATTGTCCAATTAGTTTTAGACTTATTAGTATTTTGAATCTTATGTACCGATGATCAGAAAAGGAGTGCTCGTCCGAAACTCTCCAATCCTGAATTTCGTTTATAAGCTCTTCTGAACATATAGTTATATCTAATACTTCTTCTCTGATTCTATTGACGAAGGTAGCTTTATTACCTAAGTTCAATGTTATCAAGTCTTTAGTATTAAGGAAATCCATGAGGGCTTGTCCCCTGCGATTGGTGTTTGTACTACCCCAAGCTACATGGTGCGAGTTGGCATCACAACCTATTACAATTTTCTTATTTTTTCTTTGTGCCTCTTCAACCAGTTTCATCAGATCCGACGTTGGTGGTAGTGTCGGAGAATCGAAAGGCAGGTAAACAGATGCAAGGAATATGTTGCCACGACCTTGCTTCAGCACCGTTGCATCCGATGTTGATAATCCTGTTGAGAGGAGAAAACATAAGTTCTTGTGACATAAGATACATGTTCTCGGGCGAGATCCTGTATCAGCGTAGAAAAGTTGGAAATTTACGTGATTTAATCCAGAAACCTTGTTGCGAATCGTCCAAGGTTCCTGGATTAAAGCTATATGTATTTTACCTGTGTTAATTTTAGCCATCAGAGCGTTGGTAGCTGTCTCGCTCCGATGGAGGTTTATTTGGATAACCTCAATCATGGTCATCCATTAAACTGTCTTCCAGCGAGTTGGTGGTCACCTCCTCGCTCTTTGGATTTGACTCCTCCGGATAGCCTGAAGTGGCTATTAATGCAGTGGGTACTGTTGATGGCACTGCGGTGTCCTTATCAGGCATATGAATAGCAGTATTTTTAATAGACACATTCCCAATTCTGGAGAGCACTGCTGTTCTGTCTTCTGGCGGGTGAGTGATTTCCACCTCGCTTTTAGGATTTGACTCCTCAACATTGCCAGTAGTTGCTAATGATGTTTTGGGTACAGTCTTAGGTGTTTTAGTGTCCTTGTCGGGGCCGGCTTTGACAGCCCTTTCAATCGGCGCCTTCCCAATTTTGGAAGGGGAACTACACTTTCTTCTGGCGAGTTAATGGTAAATTCCTCGATTTTAGGATTTGACTCCTCAACGTTATCAGTAGTGGATGTTGTGGTCTTAGGTTTTTTAGTGTCCTTTTCGAGGCTTGTTGTAACAGCCCTTCCAATCGGCACCTTCCCAATTTTTAATATGACAGCTTTAGAGGCGAAGTAAGCCCTACCTTTATTCTTGGCTAGACTAGCCATGGATTTCTGGTCGATACCTATTACAAATAAAGTTCCCTCAGGTTCTTCTTTCCTTTAAAAGACATCCCATTTTTCCACGGCCAGCTCAGCATTTTGACCTCCAAGCATTTCCAGTATACGTTCATTAGCCAGTTTACTGCCCCATCCTTTTATGTAGACAGTGGACTTTAAGAGCACCGGAAGCTCGCTCTTCTTTGCCAGTCCCAGCCTAGCGTTCTCCCAGGGAGGAGGGATACTTTCCACCAAGTTCTTTAGGGTGCTAACACATTGGTGAGATGCCACCCTCATCAACATCACGCCCATGCTGAACTCGCAGCTCTCGCTCTCTATTGGTTGTTTGCCCTTAGAAGCGATTGCATGGTCCACTATCTTATTGTTGACCAGGTCTTCTATTTTACTCTGTTGGTGTATTGGAATTTTGCCTGTCGAATTATTAAGATTAAGAAACATTAAAACATTGTCCTGTTGCAGATACAAGCTAAATGTAACGACGGTTTTATAGGTAATATTGTGAAATGCATAAAAACTATTTCTTTTCAATGTTTATTATTTCTCAATTTTAGAAATTTCGTTTTGACAAAACCCAACACTAGACAACAAAAAAATATTGTGTTTGTTGTCGAAACGTTCTCACCTTACTTACTACATTATAACGATATGGGTATCAAAATCGGGACTGATTTTTAGAAATCCCGGGATTCGGGATTTTTAAATAAATCCCGATTTCGGGATTTCTAAATCCTTAAAAATATAAAAAAATAAAAATCTTAATAATTTACCGACAAAAATAACATTTTCTATTTCATATTGCAATATGAATATACTTAGTAGGTGTTTACTTTCCAATAAGGATTTTGTGAAAAACAAATTAATTCAAAGTACTTAGAATAAAAATCTTTCCATCCCAGGTACTGAATAGTAGAATAAAAACCTACTTCTGAGCATAAGCTTCTTATGTCTTATAAATATAAAATAATACTCATCCAAATTTACAATGGTTTCCAAATTGACAATTTGATGAAACCTAATATTTAGATAGTATGTGTAATGAGGATCCATACTAGACTACATAGAGCACCTGTACTGCACCTATGTACTCATGAGACTATCCGTCTTGAGCTGAATATCGGATATATGGTTTTTAATGGTCAGTAGGGAAATACTACAGGACTGGTTTCTATCAATTATAGCCATAGTAATTCCAGCTTTTGCCAAGGTACTAGCAATATTATTTGGAACTATATTAATGGAACTATAAACAGAAGCAATTGTCCCTACGGAAATATTTGATAGTTTTTGGAACGTTTTGGTAGTTTTTTGTCGGAACTTTGGTAAGAAAAATAAATTGTGAGTGGCAACGCTGATAACAATTCAAACAGGGCTGTCAGACATTCCGCATGAAATGTTTTCAGATCCGTCGTTATAATTTCGATTTCCCCGGAAATCCCGGAATGGAAATTTTTTGAAATCAATTCTCAGAAATGAGATAAGTCTGGAAAATTAGAGTCTGTAGTGCATCAGCTTTGCATCTTTTTCCGTCACGTCGAGTTTCTGAAATATAAACATTTTTGGCATTATCCCAAACAATTTCATTGATGTCATAATATTTATTTAAAATGGATATTGCGTAAAAAATCTACGTACGTGCTAAAAATAATATGCACTTGATTCAAGAGCATTTAAGATATCATAATCACGAACTCGAATTTAAAGGAGCAAAAAAACTTCTTTGTAGATCTGTGTACTTTGTACATTGGATTTAATAATAAAAATTTTAAATGTATTTTTTTGTTTCCAGTCTATAGTAAAATCGAAAATTTACGTAATTATGCACTAAAACTCTTTGGTTTTGGTTATCTTAGGAAATCTAAAATTACCACCAATAGATTACAACAAATTTACTATATTCTTAAAAATATATTTAATTTACAAAAAATACCTAAAATTAATATAATTTTTTCTTTTTAGGCATAAAAAATCCCGTCGAAAAAAAAGATCGTTCATTAATGGTCAACACAATACTGGCATTTATAACAATGTTTTACTGGATAAAATAATGTGCAGGGCAAGATATCAACAAAGTCCTGTGGAAGTATATGCCAAATTTGTCGCCATCGATCAGGTAAATATTATTATGGTTATTTATGATTACATAAAGATTATTTTATAATTTTCGAGTTGATGTAAAAAAAATGCAAAAAATCATGTATGTTCCCATTGAAACAAATTAAATTTGTTAATTTTTAATTTGTATGTGTTGATTGTAACGTCATATACCCACATACTTAGCGCTATCAACTAAATAATTTCAAAATGCACCAAAGGGAGAATCTATATCAAAACGGACAGAAAACAGTAATTTTCGGAATCCCGTTCCAGACCAAAAATATCGCGCTTTGAAAATTTTAAAATATGTACAAATTTTTTAAAAGTATATACATATAATTGCCCATAACTTTGAAATTCCTTTAAGTGCAGGATAATTTTTGATTTCGTTATAAAGCCAAAGATATACTACAGTCTTATGCAAAAAAAAACCTTATTATGACCTTAAAGTATACATTAGTTAACAACGACTTTTAGCTTAATAATCCATTATTAAAAAAGTATATGCAAAAACAGTATTGTAACTAAAATACATTTAAATTTTTTTTTAAGATTTGATGCTGGCTATACCAATATTTTATTCTGTCAATATTTTCATAATGTTGTATATGAACGATTATTAGTTCATTTGGTATTCGTGTCTAATATTATTATACCCTACACCACTTTAGTGGGGGAGGGTATATTGGATTTGTGCTGATGTTTGTAACGCACAATAATATTGGTCCTATACCCACCTTAAAGTATACCAATCGGCTTAGAATCATTTTCTGAGTCGATTTAGCTATGTCCGTCCGTCCGTCCGTCTGTCCGTCCATGTAAACCTTGTAATCAAACTACAGGTCGCAATTTTGAAGATAATCCAATGAAATTTGGCACATGATCTTCTATTGTTCCAGGGACGAAGCCTATTGAAAATGGTTAATATCGGTCCATTATTTCACCTAGCCCCCATACAACTGAACCCCCGAATAGGGCTTGTAAACCTTGTCATCAAACTACAGGTCGCAATTTTGAAGATAATTCAATGAAATTTGGCAGATGATCTTCTATGGTACCGGAGACGAAGCCCTCTGAAAATGGTTAATATCGGTCCATTTTCTCACCTAGCCCCCATACAACTGAACCCCCGAATAGGGCTTGTAAACCTTTTAATCAAACTACAGGTCGCAATTTTGAAGATAATTCAATGAAATTTGGCAGATGATCTTCTATGGTACCGGAGACAAAGCCTACTGCAAATGGTTAACATCGGTCCATTATTTCACCTAGACCCCATACAACTGAACCCGACAAATAGGGATTTTAAATTTATAATTATGTTTAATATACTCCCATCTCGACAAAAAGCTGCAAAACCAAGTTCTGTACTAGCCTTGATGACTCTCATGAATTTTATAATCATAGGGTCTCATTTGACCATAGCCCCTATACAAATCCCCCTTCAAAATTTGACTTAAATGTCCATAATTTTATTCAACAATAAATGGCTTAAGTATAATTCAAGGCAAGGTGCAATTCAACTTAAGTGCGTTATTATGAAAACAAAATCACATTTCATTTTTGTAACAGGTGTAGGGTATTATATGGTCGGCCTCGCCCGACTATAATTTCTTACTTGTTTTTTTATGCTTTTATATAAAATAATTGTTTTTAATAACATAAAAATGGGGTTGTATTTGTTTATTTAATAAAAACAACGTATAAATCAAATAAAACAACTAATGTAATTGCAATATTATATTTTGATTAAAGAAAGTAATCGAGTAACGTATTCTTTAAATTTGCATTGATATTTTACACATCACTAAACTATTTTATAAACAAAATTAATATTTTTGGCAAAAAGAAAAGAAGAAATATGGAGACAATGCCTGAAAATAAAAGGAAAAGTGTATCCATATTGTTTTTTATTTATTTATTTTTTTATAATTTATTTAAAAAATTAACACAACAATATTTTTCACAAAACGTCAACAGTTATAAATTGTAATAAAATAATGACATTTGACTTTAATATAGGTTTAAAGTACGGTTGAACCATTATTAACTTTCGTATATTTAACAATGGTTTACTACAGGTATTTTAAGCTAATTATCGTTTTTGGATATACTTTTATCGAATTTAGCTTAACAACGGTAAGTAAGCATGTTGTAAGTTTTTTTGCATAAGACTGATTGTCTTTAAAATCGTCCAAATAAAATATTTTACTTTCAAAAGGTTAAGGGTCAATTTTTATAGTGTATTGTTCAATGTGAAATATATCAGACAGCCCCGTATTAAAAATTATAAAAGCATATGGTATGAGGATACCTAAACCCTCTTCTATATTTTAGTGAAAATTGTTTGATGGAGACTCGTGTAGTTCGGGAGTTATTAACCAAAACTTAATTTAAAGCAAGTTTTTTTTTATACAAAATCGTATGAAAAATTAAACAAACAGAAAAAAATGCAAAGTTGAATCAATTTCAATTTATATGGAAAATGCTATGTATCTCTTAAACTGCAGGACCAATTTAAATAAAATGTACAAGAAAATTATTATGAACGATTTAGCCTTACTGAAAATTTACTTTGTTACCGCCCTGTTAAAATACAAGGTGAGGTACATGGTGTTAAATTAGAGTACTTCGATTATAAAAAATATTAAAGCTTCACAAATCTGCGAATAAGGACCGATTTGGCTGAAGTTGAGTTTTTCGTATAGTAGACATTACGGGTATTATAAAACTTATTGGTAGTACTAAGTTATATATAAAATTGAAAAATTATTTTAGTTTAACTTTTGTCCACTACTTTATTTAAATTATATCTCTTTAGCCCTTAAATTTAATTAGTTTTGCAATATGGATCAAGCTTTACTGTATTGTATAGATTACGAAAAGTTTATGATCAGTTAAATTTGATCTCATTTTAAGATGATAGAAGCTTAAAAATAATTTTTGAAGTCGAAAAGTTAACTTCTTACACGCTGTTTTCAGTCAGGGTTTAATATTTAGTTTTTAGTTTTACTTTTTTAAATGTCGACTGAACTGAAGAAAGTTCAAGTATTTATTTTTCCCTTACAAGCTAACTGAAGTCAGTCAACTGTGTCAACGCACTGCTGCAATAACTTGCAAGTGGTTTTGTTTTTCTTCAGCAGCCACACATACAAGCAGCGGCCATGTTAAGTTTTTCAACTCAGCCGAACTGAACACAACGACTGAACAGTAAAAACAGATTTGCGTGTGCTGCTTACGTATTGCTTAGTTCTTGGTTTCGTTTTCTTACTAAGGGACGTAAAAAAAACTGATAGTTTGACTGGTTAGTACAAATCAAGCCGAATGAACAATAAAACTTGATGGGTTGTTTGTTCAGTAAGACTTTGTTATTGTATGCAATTTGTTTTAGTATATTGTATGTTTTTGTGTTTAAATTTGACAAAAGTAAATAAAGTAATTGATAATTATTGCTAATAGAAATTGTTAATTAATTTAAAATATATAAAATTATAAATTACTATACTTATAAATTTAGATATTTTCTTTAAATAAAAATTTATTTTGATGATTTTTTAGTGAGATTTTGTTATTGTATGTATGTGTGTATATTAGGGTGGGTCGAAAATAGGCTTTTCGCTCGGATCAACTTCTAATAGTGAAATTATGTTGTATTTTAACGTCAAGTGGAAGACTGTAAAATATTATTCAATTATTTTGAGGGTAAGAGCCCGCACATTGCCGCCAAAGTTTGTAAATGCATTTATTTTGACCCCGGTGTTTAGAGGGTTAATGATTTTTAGTTTCGAAAATTTGATTAGAACTAACTTTCCATGGACTCGGAAATAATAATCGCAATTTACTTGATCAAAATTAAGCAACAATTGGTAATAATATAATTTTTACTTAATTATTGGCAAAAATTGCCTTTTTCCCGAAATCCTTCCAATTCACATCGCAGGTACGGTAAAACTATGAGAGGTATTAAGCTCATTCTTTCTGTGTTTAATTCTTATATATATCCTTTATAATATCCAGCATAGAAAACTTTAATTTTTAATAATCCATTTAACAAAATTTTTTAAAGTTTGAAAATGGAGTTTTGGAGATGCTGTTAAAATAATGGCCCTTTTTTTTTGACCACAGACTAAACCGAGTAAGCGTTATCCAATTTGAACAAAAATTCGTACTAGCACATTTATGAACCTTATAAAGATAAACATAATATTTTTTTGTAAAATTTTTCAAAACTAACAAAAATTTTCTTATATTTACTTTTATATGTCTTCAGAATCACAAAATTCTCGGGGGAAATTTTAATAACTCAAAACTTTTTTAACCAATTTTGAGTTTTTCCATCTTTTTGGAAAGACAATTTTGTAGACATTACGATTTTGCTATAAAATGGTGCAATAATTAATACTTAAAGCATCATTATGCGAAAAACTCCAAAAAGTGCCATTTTTCCCATATAAACGCATTTACAAACTTTGGCGGCGATGCGCGGGCTCTTACCCTCAAAATAATTGAATAATATTTACAGTCTTCCATTTGACGTTAAAATACAACATAATTTCACTATTAGAAGTTGATCCGAGCAAAAAGCCTATTTTCGACCCATCCTAATATACATACATAAATACATACAATAACAAAATCTCACTAAAAATCATCAAAATGCCTAAATTTAAATAAATTTTTAGTTAAAGAAAATATCTAAATTTATAAGTATAGTAATTTATAATTTTATAAATTTTAAATTAATTAACAATTTCTATTAGCAATAATTATCAATTACTTTGTTTACTTTTGTCAAATTTAAACACAAAAACATACAATATACTAAAACAAATTGCATACAATAACAAAGTCTTAATGAACAAACAACCCATCAAGTTTTATTGTTCAGTCGGCTTGATTTGTACTAACCAGTCAAACTATCATTTTTTTTTTACGTCCCTTAGCAAGAAAACGAAACCAAGAACTAAGCAATACGTAAGCAGCACCCGCAAAACTGTTTTTACTGTTCAGTCGTTGTGTTCAGTTCGGCTGAGTTGAAAAACTTAACATGGCCGCTGCTTGTGTGTGTGGCTGCTGAAGAAAAACAAAACCACTTGCAAGTTATTAAGTTAGCTTGTAAGGAGAAATTTTAACGAGTTACTATTTTTTAAGCATGGTACTAAATTTAGTCAAATATTTAGTAATTTGCGACTGCAATTAGCTGTTTTTTGAAACCCTGCCTTCAGTAAGGCCTGATGGACCTCCATAATTTTCTTGAACATTTAAATCGGACCAGTGGTTTAATTTACCATATATGTACATTGAAATTGATTCTAAGTAGATTTTCTGTTTGTTTAATTTTTCATACGATTTTGTATGTAACTACACGAGTCTCCATCAAAAAGTTTTCACTAGAATATAGAAGAGAGTATAGGTGGAATGGAACATATTATATATATATTATATGTGTGGTAAGTTTCATTAAAATCGGAGATGGTAAATCCGACTGCTGTCCGCTTTCACAAGGATTCTCCCCAAAGTAAACCTATTTTATGATTATTTTTTATGAAACAAATTAATAGCATATTAAGTGTAATGTAATGAAGTATATGTCACTAAAGAAAGCAGAATAGTGTTGATATTGCATTTGTTAAGTCTTAAAATCTAGTGACAACATTGTGCCAGACTTCTATATGTTTGTGAGGATATTAAATATGTATATTAAAATAATAAAAAAATCTACCAACAGGGCCCCCTTATTTATTTAACCCATTCGTTCACACTGTATTCGCTTGGGTACAAAAAAATACAACCAGTTTTATAACGCTAGATTGTTTTTTGTATAATTTGATTTTTGGAATATTACTTTAGAATCTATAGCAGGGTTTCAAAAAACTGCTAATTGCAGTCGCAAATTACTAAATATTTGACTAAATTTAGTACCATGCTTAAAAAATAGTAACTCGTTAAAATTTCCCCTTACAAGCTAACTGAAGTCAACTGTGTCAACACATTGCTGCAATAACTTGCAAGTGGTTTTGTTTTTCTTCAGCAGCCACACACACAAGCAGCGGCCATGTTAAGTTTTTCAACTCAGCCGAACTGAACACAACGACTGAACAGTAAAAACAGATTTGCGTGTGCTGCTTACGTATTGCTTAGTTCTTGGTTTCGTTTTCTTACTAAGGGACGTAAAAAAAAACTGATAGTTTGACTGGTTAGTACAAATCAAGCCGAATGAACAATAAAACTTGATGGGTTGTTTGTTCAGTAAGACTTTGTTATTGTATGCAATTTGTTTTAGTATATTGTATGTTTTTGTGTTTAAATTTGACAAAAGTAAATAAAGTAATTGATAATTATTGCTAATAGAAATTGTTAATTAATTTAAAATATATAAAATTATAAATTACTATACTTATAAATTTAGATATTTTCTTTAAATAAAAATTTATTTAAATTTAAGCATTTTGATGATTTTTTAGTGAGATTTTGTTATTGTATGTATGTGTGTATATTAGGGTGGGTCGAAAATAGGCTTTTCGCTCGGATCAACTTCTAATAGTGAAATTATGTTGTATTTTAACGTCAAATGGAAGACTGTAAAATATTATTCAATTATTTTGAGGGTAAGAGCCCGCACATTGCCGCCAAAGTTTGTAAATGCATTTATTTTGACCCCGGTGTTTAGAGGGTTAATGATTTTTAGTTTCGAAAATTTGATTAGAACTAACTTTCCATGGACTCGAAAATAATAATCGCAATTTACTTGATCAAAATTAAGCAACAATTGGTAATAATATAATTTTTACTTAATTATTGGCAAAAATTGCCTTTTTCCCGAAATCCTTCCAATTCACATCGCAGGTACGGTAAAACTATGAGAGGTATTAAGCTCATTCTTTCTGTGTTTAATTCTTATATATATCCTTTATAATATCCAGCATAGAAAACTTTAATTTTTAATAATCCATTTAACAAAATTTTTTAAAGTTTGAAAATGGAGTTTTGGAGATGCTGTTAAAATAATGGCCCTTTTTTTTTGACCACAGACTAAACCGAGTAAGCGTTATCCAATTTGAACAAAAATTCGTACTAGCACATTTATGAACCTTATAAAGATAAACATAATATTTTTTTGTAAAATTTTTCAAAACTAACAAAAATTTTCTTATATTTACTTTTATATGTCTTCAGAATCACAAAATTCTCGGGGGAAATTTTAATAACTCAAAACTTTTTTAACCAATTTTGAGTTTTTCCATCTTTTTGGAAAGACAATTTTGTAGACATTACGATTTTGCTATAAAATGGTGCAATAATTAATACTTAAAGCATCATTATGCGAAAAACTCCAAAAAGTGCCATTTTTCCCATATAAACGCATTTACAAACTTTGGCGGCGATGCGCGGGCTCTTACCCTCAAAATAATTGAATAATATTTTACAGTCTTCCATTTGACGTTAAAATACAACATAATTTCACTATTAGAAGTTGATCCGAGCAAAAAGCCTATTTTCGACCCATCCTAATATACATACATAAATACATACAATAACAAAATCTCACTAAAAAATCATCAAAATGCCTAAATTTAAATAAATTTTTAGTTAAAGAAAATATCTAAATTTATAAGTATAGTAATTTATAATTTTATAAATTTTAAATTAATTAACAATTTCTATTAGCAATAATTATCAATTACTTTGTTTACTTTTGTCAAATTTAAACACAAAAACATACAATATACTAAAACAAATTGCATACAATAACAAAGTCTTAATGAACAAACAACCCATCAAGTTTTATTGTTCAGTCGGCTTGATTTGTACTAACCAGTCAAACTATCATTTTTTTTTTATGTCCCTTAGCAAGAAAACGAAACCAAGAACTAAGCAATACGTAAGCAGCACCCGCAAAACTGTTTTTACTGTTCAGTCGTTGTGTTCAGTTCGGCTGAGTTGAAAAACTTAACATGGCCGCTGCTTGTGTGTGTGGCTGCTGAAGAAAAACAAAACCACTTGCAAGTTATTAAGTTAGCTTGTAAGGAGAAATTTTAACGAGTTACTATTTTTTAAGCATGGTACTAAATTTAGTCAAATATTTAGTAATTTGCGACTGCAATTAGCTGTTTTTTGAAACCCTGCCTTCAGTAAGGCCTGATGGACCTCCATAATTTTCTTGAACATTTAAATCGGACCAGTGGTTTAATTTACCATATATGTACATTGAAATTGATTCTAAGTAGATTTTCTGTTTGTTTAATTTTTCATACGATTTTGTATGTAACTACACGAGTCTCCATCAAAAAGTTTTCACTAGAATATAGAAGAGAGTATAGGTGGAATGGAACATATTATATATATATTATATGTGTGGTAAGTTTCATTAAAATCGGAGATGGTAAATCCGACTGCTGTCCGCTTTCACAAGGATTCTCCCCAAAGTAAACCTATTTTATGATTATTTTTTATGAAACAAATTAATAGCATATTAAGTGTAATGTAATGAAGTATATGTCACTAAAGAAAGCAGAATAGTGTTGATATTGCATTTGTTAAGTCTTAAAATCTAGTGACAACATTGTGCCAGACTTCTATATGTTTGTGAGGATATTAAATATGTTTATTAAAATAATAAAAAAATCTACCAACAAGGCCCCCTTATTTATTTAACCCATTCGTTCACACTGTATTCGCTTGGGTACAAAAAAATACAACCAGTTTTATAACGCTAGATTGTTTTTTGTATAATTTGATTTTTGGAATATTACTTTAGAATCTATAGCAGGGTTTCAAAAAACTGCTAATTGCAGTCGCAAATTACTAAATATTTGACTAAATTTAGTACCATGCTTAAAAAATAGTAACTCGTTAAAATTTCCCCTTACAAGCTAACTGAAGTCAACTGTGTCAACACATTGCTGCAATAACTTGCAAGTGGTTTTGTTTTTCTTCAGCAGCCACACACACAAGCAGCGGCCATGTTAAGTTTTTCAACTCAGCCGAACTGAACACAACGACTGAACAGTAAAAACAGTTTTGCGTGTGCTGCGTACGTATTGCTTAGTTTTTGGTTTCGTTTTCTTACTAAGGGACGTAAAAAAAACTGATAGTTTGACTGGTTAGTACAAATCAAGCCGAATGAACAATAAAACTTGATGGGTTGTTTGTTCATTAAGACTTTGTTATTGTATGCAATTTGTTTTAGTATATTGTATGTTTTTGTGTTTAAATTTGACAAAAGTAAACAAAGTAATTGATAATTATTGCTAATAGAAATTGTTAATTAATTTAAAATTTATAAAATTATAAATTACTATACTTATAAATTTAGATATTTTCTTTAAATAAAAATTGATTTAAATTTAAGAATTTTGATGATTTTTTAGTGAGATTTTGTTATTGTATGTATGTATGTATGTATGTATGTATATTAGGGTGGGTCTAAAATAGGCTTTTCGCTCGGATCAACTTCTAATAGTGAAATTGTGTTGTATTTTAACGTCAAATGGAAGACTGTAAAATATTATTCAATTATTTTGAGGGTAAGAGCCCGCGCATCGCCGCCAAAGTTTGTAAATGCGTTTATGTGGGAAAAATGGCACTTTTTGGAGTTTTTTCACAAAATGATGCTTTAAGTATTAATTATTGCACCATTTTATAGCAAAATCGTAATGTCTACAAAATTGTCTTTCCAAAAAGATGGAAAAACTCAAAATTGGTTAAAAAAGTTTTGAGTTATTAAAATTTCCCCCGAAAATTTTGGGATTCTGAAGACATATAAAAGTAAATATAAGAAAATTTTTGTTAGTTTTGAAAAATTTTACAAAAAAATATTATGTTTATCTTTATAAGGTTCATAAATGTGCTAGTACTAATTTTTGTTCAAATTGGATAACGCTTACTCGGTTTAGTCTGTGGTCAAAAAAGGGCCATTATTTTAACAGCATCTCCAAAACTCCATTTTCAAACTTTAAGAAATTTTGTTAAATGGATTATTAAAAATTAAAGTTTTTTATGCTGGATATTATAAAGGATATATATAAGAATTAAACACAGAAAGAATGAGCTTAATACCTCTCATAGTTTTACCGTACCTGCCATGTGAATTTGAAGGATTTCGGGAAAAAGGCAATTTTTGCCAATAATTAAGTAAAAATTATATTATTACCAATTGTTGCTTAATTTTGATCAATTTAATTGCGATTATTATTTCCGAGTACATGAAAAATTATTTCTGATAAAATTTCCGAAATTAAAAATCATTAACCCTCTAAAAACCGGGGTCAAAATCAAGTTTTTGAATTTTAAACTATGAGAGGTATTAAGCTCATTCTTTCTGTGTTTAATTCTTATATATATCCTTTATAATATCCAGCATAAAAAACTTTAATTTTTAATAATCCATTTAACAAAATTTCTTAAAGTTTGAAAATGGAGTTTTGGAGATGCTGTTAAAATAATGGCCCTTTTTTGACCACAGACTAAACCGAGTAAGCGTTATCCAATTTGAACAAAAATTCGTACTAGCACATTTATGAACCTTATAAAGATAAACATAATATTTTTTTGTAAAATTTTTCAAAACTAACAAAAATTTTCTTATATTTACTTTTATATGTCTTCAGAATCCCAAAATTTTCGGGGGAAATTTTAATAACTCAAAACTTTTTTAACCAATTTTGAGTTTTTCCATCTTTTTGGAAAGACAATTTTGTAGACATTACGATTTTGCTATAAAATGGTGCAATAATTAATACTTAAAGCATCATTTTTTGAAAAAACTCCAAAAAGTGCCATTTTTCCCATATAAACGCATTTACAAACTTTGGCGGCGATGCGCGGGCTCTTACCCTCAAAATAATTGAATAATATTTTACAGTCTTCCATTTGACGTTAAAATACAACATAATTTCACTATTAGAAGTTGATCCGAGCAAAAAGCCTATTTTCGACCCATCCTAATATACATACATAAATACATACAATAACAAAATCTCACTAAAAAATCATCAAAATGCCTAAATTTAAATAAATTTTTAGTTAAAGAAAATATCTAAATTTATAAGTATAGTAATTTATAATTTTATAAATTTTAAATTAATTAACAATTTCTATTAGCAATAATTATCAATTACTTTGTTTACTTTTGTCAAATTTAAACACAAAAACATACAATATACTAAAACAAATTGCATACAATAACAAAGTCTTAATGAACAAACAACCCATCAAGTTTTATTGTTCAGTCGGCTTGATTTGTACTAACCAGTCAAACTATCATTTTTTTTTATGTCCCTTAGCAAGAAAACGAAACCAAGAACTAAGCAATACGTAAGCAGCACCCGCAAAACTGTTTTTACTGTTCAGTCGTTGTGTTCAGTTCGGCTGAGTTGAAAAACTTAACATGGCCGCTGCTTGTGTGTGTGGCTGCTGAAGAAAAACAAAACCACTTGCAAGTTATTAAGTTAGCTTGTAAGGAGAAATTTTAACGAGTTACTATTTTTTAAGCATGGTACTAAATTTAGTCAAATATTTAGTAATTTGCGACTGCAATTAGCTGTTTTTTGAAACCCTGCCTTCAGTAAGGCCTGATGGACCTCCATAATTTTCTTGAACATTTAAATCGGACCAGTGGTTTAATTTACCATATATGTACATTGAAATTGATTCTAAGTAGATTTTCTGTTTGTTTAATTTTTCATACGATTTTGTATGTAACTACACGAGTCTCCATCAAAAAGTTTTCACTAGAATATAGAAGAGAGTATAGGTGGAATGGAACATATTATATATATATTATATGTGTGGTAAGTTTCATTAAAATCGGAGATGGTAAATCCGACTGCTGTCCGCTTTCACAAGGATTCTCCCCAAAGTAAACCTATTTTATGATTATTTTTTATGAAACAAATTAATAGCATATTAAGTGTAATGTAATGAAGTATATGTCACTAAAGAAAGCAGAATAGTGTTGATATTGCATTTGTTAAGTCTTAAAATCTAGTGACAACATTGTGCCAGACTTCTATATGTTTGTGAGGATATTAAATATGTATATTAAAATAATAAAAAAATCTACCAACAGGGCCCCCTTATTTATTTAACCCATTCGTTCACACTGTATTCGCTTGGGTACAAAAAAATACAACCAGTTTTATAACGCTAGATTGTTTTTTGTATAATTTGATTTTTGGAATATTACTTTAGAATCTATAGCAGGGTTTCAAAAAACTGCTAATTGCAGTCGCAAATTACTAAATATTTGACTAAATTTAGTACCATGCTTAAAAAATAGTAACTCGTTAAAATTTCCCCTTACAAGCTAACTGAAGTCAACTGTGTCAACACATTGCTGCAATAACTTGCAAGTGGTTTTGTTTTTCTTCAGCAGCCACACACACAAGCAGCGGCCATGTTAAGTTTTTCAACTCAGCCGAACTGAACACAACGACTGAACAGTAAAAACAGATTTGCGTGTGCTGCTTACGTATTGCTTAGTTCTTGGTTTCGTTTTCTTACTAAGGGACGTAAAAAAAAACTGATAGTTTGACTGGTTAGTACAAATCAAGCCGAATGAACAATAAAACTTGATGGGTTGTTTGTTCAGTAAGACTTTGTTATTGTATGCAATTTGTTTTAGTATATTGTATGTTTTTGTGTTTAAATTTGACAAAAGTAAATAAAGTAATTGATAATTATTGCTAATAGAAATTGTTAATTAATTTAAAATATATAAAATTATAAATTACTATACTTATAAATTTAGATATTTTCTTTAAATAAAAATTTATTTAAATTTAAGCATTTTGATGATTTTTTAGTGAGATTTTGTTATTGTATGTATGTGTGTATATTAGGGTGGGTCGAAAATAGGCTTTTCGCTCGGATCAACTTCTAATAGTGAAATTATGTTGTATTTTAACGTCAAATGGAAGACTGTAAAATATTATTCAATTATTTTGAGGGTAAGAGCCCGCACATTGCCGCCAAAGTTTGTAAATGCATTTATTTTGACCCCGGTGTTTAGAGGGTTAATGATTTTTAGTTTCGAAAATTTGATTAGAACTAACTTTCCATGGACTCGAAAATAATAATCGCAATTTACTTGATCAAAATTAAGCAACAATTGGTAATAATATAATTTTTACTTAATTATTGGCAAAAATTGCCTTTTTCCCGAAATCCTTCCAATTCACATCGCAGGTACGGTAAAACTATGAGAGGTATTAAGCTCATTCTTTCTGTGTTTAATTCTTATATATATCCTTTATAATATCCAGCATAGAAAACTTTAATTTTTAATAATCCATTTAACAAAATTTTTTAAAGTTTGAAAATGGAGTTTTGGAGATGCTGTTAAAATAATGGCCCTTTTTTTTTGACCACAGACTAAACCGAGTAAGCGTTATCCAATTTGAACAAAAATTCGTACTAGCACATTTATGAACCTTATAAAGATAAACATAATATTTTTTTGTAAAATTTTTCAAAACTAACAAAAATTTTCTTATATTTACTTTTATATGTCTTCAGAATCACAAAATTCTCGGGGGAAATTTTAATAACTCAAAACTTTTTTAACCAATTTTGAGTTTTTCCATCTTTTTGGAAAGACAATTTTGTAGACATTACGATTTTGCTATAAAATGGTGCAATAATTAATACTTAAAGCATCATTATGCGAAAAACTCCAAAAAGTGCCATTTTTCCCATATAAACGCATTTACAAACTTTGGCGGCGATGCGCGGGCTCTTACCCTCAAAATAATTGAATAATATTTTACAGTCTTCCATTTGACGTTAAAATACAACATAATTTCACTATTAGAAGTTGATCCGAGCAAAAAGCCTATTTTCGACCCATCCTAATATACATACATAAATACATACAATAACAAAATCTCACTAAAAAATCATCAAAATATCTAAATTTATAAGTATAGTAATTTATAATTTTATAAATTTTAAATTAATTAACAATTTCTATTAGCAATAATTATCAATTACTTTGTTTACTTTTGTCAAATTTAAACACAAAAACATACAATATACTAAAACAAATTGCATACAATAACAAAGTCTTAATGAACAAACAACCCATCAAGTTTTATTGTTCAGTCGGCTTGATTTGTACTAACCAGTCAAACTATCATTTTTTTTTTTATGTCCCTTAGCAAGAAAACGAAACCAAGAACTAAGCAATACGTAAGCAGCACCCGCAAAACTGTTTTTACTGTTCAGTCGTTGTGTTCAGTTCGGCTGAGTTGAAAAACTTAACATGGCCGCTGCTTGTGTGTGTGGCTGCTGAAGAAAAACAAAACCACTTGCAAGTTATTAAGTTAGCTTGTAAGGAGAAATTTTAACGAGTTACTATTTTTTAAGCATGGTACTAAATTTAGTCAAATATTTAGTAATTTGCGACTGCAATTAGCTGTTTTTTGAAACCCTGCCTTCAGTAAGGCCTGATGGACCTCCATAATTTTCTTGAACATTTAAATCGGACCAGTGGTTTAATTTACCATATATGTACATTGAAATTGATTCTAAGTAGATTTTCTGTTTGTTTAATTTTTCATACGATTTTGTATGTAACTACACGAGTCTCCATCAAAAAGTTTTCACTAGAATATAGAAGAGAGTATAGGTGGAATGGAACATATTATATATATATTATATGTGTGGTAAGTTTCATTAAAATCGGAGATGGTAAATCCGACTGCTGTCCGCTTTCACAAGGATTCTCCCCAAAGTAAACCTATTTTATGATTATTTTTTATGAAACAAATTAATAGCATATTAAGTGTAATGTAATGAAGTATATGTCACTAAAGAAAGCAGAATAGTGTTGATATTGCATTTGTTAAGTCTTAAAATCTAGTGACAACATTGTGCCAGACTTCTATATGTTTGTGAGGATATTAAATATGTATATTAAAATAATAAAAAAATCTACCAACAAGGCCCCCTTATTTATTTAACCCATTCGTTCACACTGTATTCGCTTGGGTACAAAAAAATACAACCAGTTTTATAACGCTAGATTGTTTTTTGTATAATTTGATTTTTGGAATATTACTTTAGAATCTATAGCAGGGTTTCAAAAAACTGCTAATTGCAGTCGCAAATTACTAAATATTTGACTAAATTTAGTACCATGCTTAAAAAATAGTAACTCGTTAAAATTTCCCCTTACAAGCTAACTGAAGTCAACTGTGTCAACACATTGCTGCAATAACTTGCAAGTGGTTTTGTTTTTCTTCAGCAGCCACACACACAAGCAGCGGCCATGTTAAGTTTTTCAACTCAGCCGAACTGAACACAACGACTGAACAGTAAAAACAGTTTTGCGTGTGCTGCGTACGTATTGCTTAGTTTTTGGTTTCGTTTTCTTACTAAGGGACGTAAAAAAAACTGATAGTTTGACTGGTTAGTACAAATCAAGCCGAATGAACAATAAAACTTGATGGGTTGTTTGTTCATTAAGACTTTGTTATTGTATGCAATTTGTTTTAGTATATTGTATGTTTTTGTGTTTAAATTTGACAAAAGTAAACAAAGTAATTGATAATTATTGCTAATAGAAATTGTTAATTAATTTAAAATTTATAAAATTATAAATTACTATACTTATAAATTTAGATATTTTCTTTAAATAAAAATTGATTTAAATTTAAGAATTTTGATGATTTTTTAGTGAGATTTTGTTATTGTATGTATGTATGTATGTATATTAGGGTGGGTCTAAAATAGGCTTTTCGCTCGGATCAACATCTAATAGTGAAATTGTGTTGTATTTTAACGTCAAATGGAAGACTGTAAAATATTATTCAATTATTTTGAGGGTAAGAGCCCGCGCATCGCCGCCAAAGTTTGTAAATGCGTTTATGTGGGAAAAATGGCACTTTTTGGAGTTTTTTCACAAAATGATGCTTTAAGTATTAATTATTGCACCATTTTATAGCAAAATCGTAATGTCTACAAAATTGTCTTTCCAAAAAGATGGAAAAACTCAAAATTGGTTAAAAAAGTTTTGAGTTATTAAAATTTCCCCCGAAAATTTTGGGATTCTGAAGACATATAAAAGTAAATATAAGAAAATTTTTGTTAGTTTTGAAAAATTTTACAAAAAAATATTATGTTTATCTTTATAAGGTTCATAAATGTGCTAGTACTAATTTTTGTTCAAATTGGATAACGCTTACTCGGTTTAGTCTGTGGTCAAAAAAGGGCCATTATTTTAACAGCATCTCCAAAACTCCATTTTCAAACTTTAAGAAATTTTGTTAAATGGATTATTAAAAATTAAAGTTTTTTATGCTGGATATTATAAAGGATATATATAAGAATTAAACACAGAAAGAATGAGCTTAATACCTCTCATAGTTTTACCGTACCTGCCATGTGAATTTGAAGGATTTCGGGAAAAAGGCAATTTTTGCCAATAATTAAGTAAAAATTATATTATTACCAATTGTTGCTTAATTTTGATCAATTTAATTGCGATTATTATTTCCGAGTACATGAAAAATTATTTCTGATAAAATTTCCGAAATTAAAAATCATTAACCCTCTAAAAACCGGGGTCAAAATCAAGTTTTTGAATTTTAAACTATGAGAGGTATTAAGCTCATTCTTTCTGTGTTTAATTCTTATATATATCCTTTATAATATCCAGCATAAAAAACTTTAATTTTTAATAATCCATTTAACAAAATTTCTTAAAGTTTGAAAATGGAGTTTTGGAGATGCTGTTAAAATAATGGCCCTTTTTTGACCACAGACTAAACCGAGTAAGCGTTATCCAATTTGAACAAAAATTCGTACTAGCACATTTATGAACCTTATAAAGATAAACATAATATTTTTTTGTAAAATTTTTCAAAACTAACAAAAATTTTCTTATATTTACTTTTATATGTCTTCAGAATCCCAAAATTTTCGGGGGAAATTTTAATAACTCAAAACTTTTTTAACCAATTTTGAGTTTTTCCATCTTTTTGGAAAGACAATTTTGTAGACATTACGATTTTGCTATAAAATGGTGCAATAATTAATACTTAAAGCATCATTTTGTGAAAAAACTCCAAAAAGTGCCATTTTTCCCATATAAACGCATTTACAAACTTTGGCGGCGATGCGCGGGCTCTTACCCTCAAAATAATTGAATAATATTTTACAGTCTTCCATTTGACGTTAAAATACAACACAATTTCACTATTAGATGTTGATCCGAGCAAAAAGCCTATTTTCGACCCACCCTAATATACATACATACATACAATAACAAAATCTCACTAAAAAATCATCAAAATTCTTAAATTTAAATCAATTTTTATTTAAAGAAAATATCTAAATTTATAAGTATAGTAATTTATAATTTTATAAATTTTAAATTAATTAACAATTTCTATTAGCAATAATTATCAATTACTTTGTTTACTTTTGTCAAATTTAAACACAAAAACATACAATATACTAAAACAAATTGCATACAATAACAAAGTCTTACTGAACAAACAACCCATCAAGTTTTATTGTTCAGTCGGCTTGATTTGTACTAACCAGTCAAACTATCAGTTTTTTTTTACGTCCCTTAGTAAGAAAACGAAACCAAGAACTAAGCAATACGTAAGCAGCACACGCAAATCTGTTTTTACTGTTCAGTCGTTGTGTTCAGTTCGGCTGAGTTGAAAAATTTAACATGGCCGCTGCTTGAGTGTTTGGCTGCTGAAGAAAAACAAAACCACTTGCAAGTTATTGCAGCAGTGCGTTGACACAGTTGACTGACTTCAGTTAGCTTGTGAGGGAAAAATAAATACTTGAACTTTCTTCAGTTCAGTCGACATTTAAAAAAATAAAACTAAATATTAAACCCTGATCTATAGAGTACCGAATTATAAAATCATTAAAACATAACAGTACATTAAAAAAAATTGTCAACAGTGTTTTTAAATTTTTCGATTTTACGCACCTTTCATTGCAATTTGATGTCAAACTCTTTCATTTTAAGTAGAATTGAATTTTACTGAAAAATAAAGTAAACAGATCAGCCCATTAGGATTTTGTTAAAATAATTAAAAATTTGTTTTTAAGTTTATTTTTATAAGCTTATATATTGGTGTACTCGCTTGGCTACAATGGGATTACCCATGCCTATTTTTTCACATATCTAAATTATCATTTAAGGATGTTAATGTCCTATCTAGCCTTGTAGGTGCTACTGATTACACCGTCCGACACTCAAAATTAGACACGAACCGGATGATATACGTCTGAAACTATAAATTTAATGGATAAAAATTGCGTTTTTAGTTTGTCATTTAGTGATCCTGTGTCCTTTTTAAAGGACTTCAAAGTTTAAAAAAGTACATTTTTCAAAAAATATTTTAAAATACTTCTACTGATCAAACAAGGCTTAATTTAGTGTCAAGCGAACAAGAAGAGTTGGGAAATATTTCGTGTTATTTTTATTTTATTCTGTTAGGATCTAAAGATGTAAAAAATGTCTTTCAAAATTTGTTTGAAAAAATTATGTTGAAACCCTAAAGCATAAAAATTTTAAAAGACATTTTTGACATCTTTTTATCCTTTCAGTAAAAAATAAATATTATACAAAATATTTCCGAACTCTTCTTGTTCTCTTGGCATTAAAATCGGCATTGTTTGATCAGTAGAAGTATTTTAAAATATTTTTTGAAAAATGAACTTTTTAAAATTTTGAAGTCCTTTAAAAAGGACACAGGATCACGAAATAAAAAACTGAATACGCAGTTTTTCTCCATTAAATTTATAGTTTCAGACGTATATCATCCGGTTCGTGTCTAACGAAATTTTTCTCCTTTTGTCGTACGGTGTTATCTTTATAATTAAATCAGTTCACATTTAAATTTTTTCAAATTGAAAGAAATTGATGAAAAAGGAATTTATGAATACAGTTAATTACTGGAGGATGAGACAACATTTTTTGTGAATTGGAATTGTATGACAATAGTGTCAGTAAAGATTACATCCCATTTGATGAATTTTAAGTAATTTATTTTAGCACAAATATCAATAAATTATCGAAAAAGTGCACTGAATACGGTAATTCACATAGAATTACAATACATTTCATAATTTATGTAATGGAGAAATTCTCAATACTAATTGATTCGATTTTTTATGTAGGATAGTAACAAAATATTAAAAAAAAATAATTAAAATTGGTTTTAATTTTTTTTATTTATTTGTATTTATACCCATATTGTTCCGCTGTACCCATCCGAGTACAGCACAAAAATCGCATTTCCAAAATTAAAATTTTTTTAAATTTTATTTTAAATTAACCCATAATAAGATATATTTATTGATTTTAAGATGGTTGGGATCAAATGGGTTAAATGTGAGTTTTTAAATACTACTTTATTTTCTATCATTTCTTCATTGTTTCCATTTTTTTAATATTTTAAAAAATAATTGTTTTTTTATTTTTTTTTTCAAAATGGGCTTTTTTTGCTCATAAGATAGCTTATAGAATTTCCTTTAAGGGCTTTATATTCCCATAATTGGATGCGAGTGGGAATATTTGGCACTTACTGTTCCCCTATTTTTTCTGAAATATTTTAACAATTTGTTGAAAAAGGTGATTTTTTAAAAGTGAGGTTATATGGGGCAAGGCTAAATATAAGCCTATCCTTATAAATTTTGGTACATGGCTTTACGTTTACATTAGAGTTATGTATGCTGGATTTCATCGTGATACTAGTGTTTATTAGTGAATTATTGACCTTCAAGTCATTTTCTGAAGTAGACTTTGTAATAAGGGGCTAGGGTCAAATAAAGTCCGATAATTACAAAAATCGGTAGTATTATTAAGACCTATATATAACTAAGTTTTGAGGATTTTTGTAGAGATACTAAAATATTTAACATAATTATGAACTCAAAAGCCTTTGCGGAGGTGTAGGGGTGTATAGGTGAAATAATGGACCGATTCCAACCATTTCAATAGGCCGAAAAACACGTATGGTCCAAATTTCATCAAAATATCTTGAAAATTGCGACATGTACCTTGCGCACAAGGCTTACATGGACAGCCAGCCAGCCGGACGGACATGGCTCAATCGACTCAGAAAGTGATTCTGAGTCGATCGGTATACTTTAAGGTGGGTAGGACCAATATTTTTGTGCGTTACAAACATCAGCACAAACGTATAATACCCTCCCCACTATGGTGGTATAAGGTATAAGAAGTAAGAGTGCCGAATCTTACACCGTACAACAAATTGGGAAAAATTGTTGCACACATGAGCAAGACCATATACATTCGAAACTACATACTTGATATAGTTATACTACATTTTCGGTTTTTTATTTTCTGATCGTTTCTTCCTTTAAAAGGACTTTAAAGTTTGAAAGGAAGAGTAGGTATAATTATATTTAGCTAAAATTTGGTTTGGTGTAGTGGGTCAATATGGGTATCCACTGAAAGAGGAGAACAACACTATTTTTACGAATAAAATAGTTTTAAAATGTTGGAATAAAAAAACCAAAAAAATGTCCTTTAAAATTTTAATCCTTTAATATCCCTATTTTTTATAGTCAGTTTTTTTAGAAAAAAATATATGACAAATTTAATAATATGGAGTTCCAGAATCCATAATTTCATGTTCTTATCTTTATTAGTTTTTTGTAAAAAAATTTTAAAGTTATGTTATATTCAAATTAAAAAATATGTTTGTTGAAAATATTTTGTAAATTTATTATTTATACCAGTTGCTTAATGGAGTTCTTATCTAAATGTCTGTTAATTTTTTGTAATAACGTTAAATTGACAGTCTTCAGGCTGAATATCTACCATTTAAACGATAACCGGAGGTTGAGATAACAGGCCTTAAAATATATAACATTTTATTTCGTGTGATTATGACGGTTTAGTGATTAAAACATGCATGTTCCGAAATCTAAAATCGACTTCAGGATAATATGATAAGCGCAATATTATTATAAATACAAATTATAATAGTAAAATATGGCTTGAACTTCCATAATTGACTTATAAAGGTGCAGGCCTTTAATCTATATTTGACTCTAGCCCCTATATGAAGCCACTTTCAAAAAATTAGTTTTTCTTCAATATGTCGCAATTGAAATAAAATTCAACATAAATATTTTATTTGCTAAAGTAAATCACATTTTAAATAAACTCACAACTGGTGTAGGGTATCATATGGTCGGCCCAGTCCGGTTATACTTTCCTACTTGTTTAAATATTTATCTATATCGTGGTTTACTAATTGCACATGATATACCTTCGCCCTTTTGTATATTTAATGAAAACTATATAATAAACTACTTTGAAAACATTATTGGGAGGTCAAAGATATTTTTAAAAGATATATGGAATTTAGAATAGAATTCGGAATAATTGTGTTAAATTAAAAAGGAAAATATACTTCCCCAGAAGGTAGTTTTAACATGAAAGGATAAAAAATGCAAGATATCCTTAATCGATTTTTATCCTTTCATATTCTTCAAAGTTTCCACTTTTTTAACTTTTTATCATAGAGATAAAGAAACTCGGTTCCACAATATCAAATTTCTCATTTTTCTACATAATATTTTAACAAAAAAAGGACTTTGAAATTTTCAGAGGGGAAAATTTTATTAATTTATTTATTGAGATATTTAAAAAAAATTATAAAAATTAAACAAATTTAGCTATGAAGACCAAATTTCAGACTTTTGTACTCCATTCTAATGTCTTTATTATGAATATTTTTTGTTGAACAATTTTGTATAAAATTTCAAGGATAATAAAGGATAAACTTTTATAAGGATATTTTTTACATCTTTTTATTCTTAAAAAATAAAACAAAATACGAGATATAAATACTGCAATTGTCCTCTTTAGTTTGATATCCATATTGTTATAATAGGGTGGCTAAAATATTTTATAAAAATTTTTGAAAATTGTATGTACCTCAAATTTTAAAATCCTTTAAAAAGGACAAACGATCAGAAAATGAAAAACTGAGTACGCAGTTATTCCACATAAATTATGTGCTTTCGTATGTATATGGTTTGGTTCGTGTGTGAAAAATGGTGTTGGACGGTGTTATATACCCTTCACCATAGTGTATTTAAAAATTAATTTTCCCGACTATATCATTATTATAGCAATAGCAAAACATAATGAACAACAACAACGCTAAACGAAATAAACACACCAACAAGATACACAAGGCAGTAAAACCAACAGACATCCAAACATACGAAACGAAATACAGAAAAAAACAAAAACAAAATACACAAAGCAATGAAACCAACAGACATCCAAACATACGAAAATTCAAAAAAAATCAATATACACAAGGCAATGAAACACACAGCCATCCAAACATACGAAACGAAATACTCAAAAAAACAAAAACAAAATACAAAGGCAATGAATAAGCAGTGTTGTTGTTGTTTATTTTTTATGAAATTTTCAGAGGTTGTCTCGGATTTTTGCTTATATCTCCGTTGTTTATGAACGGATTTTGCTGATTTTAAATAGGAAACTTCTCGAAAGCATGTCTGATAGAATTATTGAAGATTTGGATCCCGAAGATATCTGGGGTCTTCAGAAAACTGATTTCAACAGACAGACAAACGGACAGATAGACAGACAAACGGACATGGCTTAATCGACTCCGCTATCTATAAGGATTCCGAATATATATACTTTATGGGGTCGGAAAATTATATTTTGGAAATTACAAACGGAATGAAAACTTATATATACCCTTCTCACGAAGGTGAAGGGTATAAAAAGGGAACTGAATGAATTATTTAGATGTGCTCGTAATCATGTGTGTCCACTCAGAATACGTACCATCATACTAACTTCAGATTTGCTCATTTTGAGGAGATTTTTTTTTCTTGCTCTCATCAGGGTCACCCCATAGGACCTTCGTGGTTCTTTCAAGAGGCCTTATGGGATTCTCTCACCCATATTTTTAGTTCAGTTTGCGTTTGTCAGGCTAACTGCCTCGAGCTCCTTTCCCTTTAAAGCTATTACATTCGCCCTTACGTTACCGACTACTACCGAGTGGGCTGGTACCCATATGATGTAAACCTTACCTCTGGGAGAGTATTCAGTTAAAGCTTTTTTACAATCCAATACGGTCTTAGATTAAGTTCTATCACCTGATATCGCCCTAAATGCCTTCTGGCTGTCGGTAAACATATTAAGCGCTGTGGGCGCCATATTTATTCTAATCCAATTTAAACGGTGGTATATTTCTGTTTCTGGGTCTTCAATATAAAACCCCAGCCCAACTTTGTCCCCCAATTTAGAGCCATCCGTTTAACAACGGATTCCTACTGGTATTTGCTCTAATGTTCCACTTGACCAAGACATTCTATCTGGGATCAGCGTTTCAAAGTTTCCGACATATTCCGACAATCCGATGATTGTGTATAACCTTCCAATGTGTCCAGTATACATTGATGACGTGTCCTATAACCGTTTTTGGCCAGTTCGCCTAAAGTAAAAAGCCGTTCGGCTGTAAGCGCCGCCTCATATCTTAAATATGTTTCAATGGGTGGAATATCTAGAAACGTTTCCAGAGCCTTGGTTGAAGTAGTACACATGGCACCACTTATATCCAAGCAGCATGTACGCTGAACTCCCTGTAGTAGTTTGATATTGCACTTTTTTCCAGAGATGTCCACCAGATTATTGAAGCATAACTTAGGATTGGTGTTATTACACTTTTATAGAGCCAATTTGTCATAGTAACACTAAGGCCCCATTTCATGCCTATGGTTCTTCTACATAGCTCCCAGCACCGATGTGCCTTGTTGATCCTATCCTCTATGTGGTGTCTCTATTTTAATTTCCGGTCGAGAATTGTACCTAAGTACTCAAATTTGTCTGGCATCTTCTTGCCCAGGAAGCATGGTTCAGTATACGTAGAAATTTTTGTCTTTTTGTCAACATAAAACTGGTCTAGGGATTGGATAAGAGTATCAGTGTGCACGTTATTGAAGGCGCTTTGTATATAGTTTGCTATCAAAGGATGTACTTATGTAGTGGACAACTTCCCTTTACATAAGCATGCTGCTTAAATTTTAGGTCTTTGTCGGGTATACTGGTTTTTACCATACTATCGACTATCCGTTCCAAGGTTTTAATTACGAAGGACGTAAGACTTATCGGTCGATAAGACTTAGGTGTCGCATAGCTAGGTTTCCCTGGTTTAGGTATAAATATTACACTTGCATCCTGCCATTTATGGGGGTATATGTGAATTTCAAACATGCAGTGAATATCTGAGACAGATGTACAGAAATAAGTCCCGCCTCCACCTATATGATTTAGAACAATTTAATGGATATCGATTGAAAGTGGTAGATACCAACCACACATGAAGTATTTTTAACATGACATGATAAAAACTTAAATAATATCCTTAATGGTTTTCATTCTTTCATATCCTACAAGGTTTTGCACATTATTATTATTTTTTATACCCTACACCACTTTAGTGAGGAGGGCATATTGGGTTTGTGCTTATGTTTGTAACGCACAATAATATTGATCCTATACCCACCTTAAAGTATACCAATCGGCTTAGAATCATTTTCTGAGTCGATTTAGCTATGTCCGTCTGTCCGTCCGTCTATGTAAACCTTGTAATCAAACTACAGGTCGCAATTTTGAAGATCATTCAATGAAATTTGGCACATGATCTTCTATTGTCACAGGGACGAAACCTATTGAAAATGATTAAGATCGGTCCATTATTTCTCCTAGCCCCCATACAACTTAACCCCTGAATAGGGCTTGTAAACCTTGTAATCAAACTACAGGTCGCAATTTTGAAGATAATTCAATGAAATTTGGCACATGATCTTCTATGGTATCGAAGACAAAGCCTATTGAAAATGGTAACATCGATCCATTTTCTCACCTAGCCCCCATACAACTGAACCCCCGGCTTGTAAACCTTGTAATCAAACTACAGGTCGCAATTTTGAAGAAAATCCAATGAAATTGGGCAGATGATCTTCTATGGTATCGGAGACGAAGCCTATTAAAAATGGTTAATTATTTCACCATAATTATGTGTAAAATACTCGTATCTCGACAAAAAGCTCAAAAACCAAGTTCTATACTAGCCTTGATGACTCTCATGAATTTTATAATTATAGGGTCTCATTTGACCATAGCCCCAATACAAATCCCCCTTCAAAATTTGACTTAAATGTCCACAATTTTGTTCAACAATAAATGGCTTAAGTATAATTCAAGGCAAGGTGCAATTCAACTTAAATGCTTTATTATGAAAATTACACTCCGTTTCACATTGTCAAATTTTATATTTTTTCATATTATTTTAGCTAAAAAAGCCTTTAAATTTTTCTGATGTGAAAAATTTATAAATTTATTATCTGGTATAATTTAAAAAAAATTTTAAAGTTAAACAAATAGAGATATGAACACCAAATTTGAAAGAGATATACTCCATTCTAATATCTTTTTAATAAATATATTTTTTGGAAAAAATTATTATAAATTTTCAAGGATAATAAAGGATAAACTTTTATAAGGATATTTTTATATCTTTATATTCTTAAAAAATAAAACGAAATGCAAAATATAAATATTAGATTTGTCCTCTTTCGATTGATACCCATATTGTTAAATATGGGTACGGTGACTACAAACATTTTATAAAAATTTTTGAAAATTGTATGTACTTCCAATTTTAAAGTCCTTTAAAAAGGACAAACGATCAGAAAATGAAAAACTGGGTACGCAGTTATTTTTTATTTTTTAACACTTCTTTTTATTTTTACACAAATTCAATAATATAAAATTTAAGACTTCCTTAACCCAAATTTACCAAATTTTTGGAAATTTTGTTGTTATTTTTTTTTAATGTAGACAAAATTATTTCGAAAATTTAATTGACAATTTATTCCAGAATTACAAACTTACGGATTTGAATATATCCCTTATAATTCATTTGTTACATTATCATTTATATTTTTCCCTGGAGGTATAAGTGATAAACCTGACATCTTTTCACTGAGATTTATTATTATTTGAACGGAATTTTCAATATTTTTGTGATAGGTTAGGTTGAAAACCTTTGCTAAAGTGCTGTGAATAAGACTCATAAAATTGTTTAAATAAAAAATAACTACAAATCTAAATATTACACTTTTTCTTCCAAATTTAACCCTTTTTCAGATTATTTTCTTTCCTTATGAATAATTAAAAGATTTGACATCCTAGCTTTTTTGAAATATTTTTTCTGGACCTAGACGCCCTAAATATAATTTTTATACCCTTAACAGAATCGCTAGAAACTAGTGTTATTGTTGCAAAATGTATCTTATTATGGGTTAATATAAAATAAAATTGTTTTTTTTTGAGTATTGGAAATGCGGTTTTTGTTCTGTACTCGGATGGTTACAGCTGGACAAAATGGATATTAGTAATGAGAATTTCTCCATTACATTAATTATGAAATGTATTGAAATTCTCTGTGAATTACCGTATTTAGTGCACTTTTTCGACACTTTATTGATATTTGTGCTAAAATAAATGAATTAAAATTCATCAAATGGGATATATTCTTCATTGTCGCTACTGTCGTGCAATTCCCATTCAACAAAAATGTCTGGTAGAAAAATAGTGAAAAAATCTAAATGTAGACTGATTTTACTATAAAGATAATCAGTAGCACCTACGAGGCTTCTAAAATGTTCACCAGATAGGACATAAACGTCCTTTTTGTCGAGATACGAGTATATTAAACAAAATTAGGAACCCATTGAATTACCTTTAAAATTGCGACCTGTAGTTTGATTACAAGGTTTACATGGACGGACATAGCTAAATCGAATTTAAAGCTGGTGAGGATCAATATTCGGTCTGTTTCGTTTTAAAGATATCCTTGACTCAAGGATATTTTTTGATATCATTATACTTATTTTAAAACTATAATATTTCAAATAAAATATTGTCAAACTACGACACAAAGGCATTTTTTAATTCTTTATTCAAATAATCGGGCCATATACGATTAATACAAACATTTTAGAAATATATAATGAATAAATAAAACGATGGAAATTCATTAGCTAAAAAAATCAAACAAACCCTTATTGGGAACGAATATAACAGAAAAACATTGTAAATGTTAACAAAGAAAGCTAATACCTTATGTTTAAAGGCGTTTTTAGAGAAATTAAACCTTTTTAAGTTAGAAGGTAAAGAATTCCAAAGTCTACATGATCTTATCAAAAAGGATCTTTCAAATGTAGCGTTTGTAATTCTTGGCAACAGTAATGTAGGATTCCTAGATGGAAAAGATGTAATAAATAAGGTGGTGATCGCGTAACGATAGTTTTATAAAACATCAATAAAATTTCAATTTCTACAAATGAACGAAAAGAACACATGATCAGTAATTCTGAGATTGTTAATATATCTAATGATACGTTTGAAAATTAATTTAATACTATTAAAATGCATTATAGATGTACCACTGTAAATATCCAGGCAGTGACGAATATGAGGTAAATCATGAGCTATTTGTTTTTTCACACGAATTGGTAGGTAATAATTTAATGAATACAGTGATATCAACGCTTGGCAAATTTTCAGACTTACATTAGATATATGGTTGTCAAAAGTCAACGTTTTATCAACCTAGCACCATATTTATGGAGTCTATAGCGCTATTGTTTGTTGCAAACGTTATTGCTTTTGTTTTCGATGGATTTAATTTTAATCTATTTTTAAACGCCCATTAGGAAACAAAGTATAATTTATAGTATTTTCATGGCAATCGAGAAACTGTATTTCGGAAGAAAAAAGTAAGTTGATATCATCCGCAGGAAAAAACTTTACAAAGAGAATTACCGATGAATTCTTCAAAATTATTAATGTAAATTAAAACAAGTAAGAAATTATAGTCGGGCGAGGCCGACCATATAATACCCTACACCTGTTACAAAAATAAAATGTGATTTAGTTTTCATAATACAGCATTTAAGTTGAATTGTACCTTGCCTTGAATTATACTTAAGCCATTTATTGTTAAACAAAATTGTGGACATTTAAGTCAAATTTTGAAGGGCTATGGTCAAATGAGACCCTAGTTTTGGAGCTTTTTGTCGAGATACGAGTATATAAACATAATTATGAACTTAAAATCCCTATTCGTCGTTGCATGGGGGCTAGGTGAAATAATGAACCGATGTTAACCATTTTCAATAGTCTTCATCTCTGATACCATAGAAGATCATCTGCTAAATTTCTTTGAATTATCTTCAAAATGGCGACCTGTAGTTTGATTACAAGGTTTACATGGACGGACGGACGGACATAGCTAAATCGACTCAAAAAATTATTCTAAGCCGATTGGTATACTTTAAGGTGGTATAGGACCAATATTATTGTGCTTTACAAACATCACCATAAACCCAATATACCCTCCCCACTAAAGTGGTGTAGGGTATAAAGAGCAAGGAACCCAGGACGGAACCTTTAGGCACGCCACTTAGGCAATCATATATTGTAGATTGTATTAGACCATTAAAAAAATCAAACAAACCCTTATTGGGAACGAATATAACAGAAAAACATTGTAAATGTTAACAAAGAAAGCTAATACCTTATGTTTAAAGGCGTTTTTAGAGAAATTAAACCTTTTTAAGTTAGAAGGTAAAGAATTCCAAAGTCTACATGATCTTATCAAAAAGGATCTTTCAAATGTAGCGTTTGTAATTCTTGGCAACAGTAATGTAGGATTCCTAGATGGAAAAGATGTAATAAATAAGGTGGTGATCGCGTAACGATAGTTTTATAAAACATCAATAAAATTTCAATTTCTACAAATGAACGAAAAGAACACATGATCAGTAATTCTGAGATTGTTAATATATCTAATGATACGTTTGAAAATTAATTTAATACTATTAAAATGCATTATAGATGTACCACTGTAAATATCCAGGCAGTGACGAATATGAGGTAAATCATGAGCTATTTGTTTTTTCACACGAATTGGTAGGTAATAATTTAATGAATACAGTGATATCAACGCTTGGCAAATTTTCAGACTTACATTAGATATATGGTTGTCAAAAGTCAACGTTTTATCAACCTAGCACCATATTTATGGAGTCTATAGCGCTATTGTTTGTTGCAAACGTTATTGCTTTTGTTTTCGATGGATTTAATTTTAATCTATTTTTAAACGCCCATTAGGAAACAAAGTATAATTTATAGTATTTTCATGGCAATCGAGAAACTGTATTTCGGAAGAAAAAAGTAAGTTGATATCATCCGCAGGAAAAAACTTTACAAAGAGAATTACCGATGAATTCTTCAAAATTATTAATGTAAATTAAAACAAGTAAGAAATTATAGTCGGGCGAGGCCGACCATATAATACCCTACACCTGTTACAAAAATAAAATGTGATTTAGTTTTCATAATACAGCATTTAAGTTGAATTGTACCTTGCCTTGAATTATACTTAAGCCATTTATTGTTAAACAAAATTGTGGACATTTAAGTCAAATTTTGAAGGGCTATGGTCAAATGAGACCCTAGTTTTGGAGCTTTTTGTCGAGATACGAGTATATAAACATAATTATGAACTTAAAATCCCTATTCGTCGTTGCATGGGGGCTAGGTGAAATAATGAACCGATGTTAACCATTTTCAATAGTCTTCATCTCTGATACCATAGAAGATCATCTGCTAAATTTCTTTGAATTATCTTCAAAATGGCGACCTGTAGTTTGATTACAAGGTTTACATGGACGGACGGACGGACATAGCTAAATCGACTCAAAAAATTATTCTAAGCCGATTGGTATACTTTAAGGTGGTATAGGACCAATATTATTGTGCTTTACAAACATCACCATAAACCCAATATACCCTCCCCACTAAAGTGGTGTAGGGTATAAAGAGCAAGGAACCCAGGACGGAACCTTTAGGCACGCCACTTAGGCAATCATATATTGTAGATTGTATTAGACCATTACCAACATATTGTTTACGATTACTAATGTACGAAAATAATAGTTTACAAGAGCAAATGGAAAATTCAAATTTAGAAATCAGTTTACTAATTAACGCACAATAGTTTACCGTGTCAAAAGCTTTACTTAAAACTAACGATACCATAATAGAAAATCTATTGGAATTGCAATTTTGACGAACATTTTCGGTAAGGTTTAATAACAAAAAAACGATACTGCCTCCGGATATAAATCCGAATTGTGCACTACTAAGCAAGTTCTTTGTGTGAATATGTTCCAACATTTGATCCTTTAAAATAATTTCTAATGTTTTGGATAAACTACTCAAAATACTTATAGATCTATAATTATCAAGACAAGCACTATTTCCCTTCTTCTTTATAGGTAATATTCTAGATATTTTCCAAACACTAGGAAAGCTAGAGCTAATAATTATATTGTTAAATATATATAGAAGATAATTTTCAACATGAGGATAAATACCCTTAATAAATTTATGTGGTAGCCCATCAAAACTAATAGAATTCGATTTAATTCTCAAAATTGCATCTGAAAAAGTTATTTTTCAACCTAAAAATAAAAATTCAAATGAAACTTTAAAAAAAGAGTTTTATTTTTCCGTCATAAAATAAAAATTATTTGCAGAGTTTTATTTTTTCCGTCAGAAAATAAAACTCATTTTCAATAATAATGCCTTCCGAAGAAATTAAAAAGGCTGTGTTCAGTCACAACAGAAAAATTACCATTTGCCGTTATTGATTCAGATGTTTTCAACGTCATAACAAATCAACTATTTAATGGACTTGTCAGATATACTCAATAAATAAGAGACTGAAAAAATATATAAAAACATTGTTCAATGTTTTGACTGGGAAAATAATACTCCCCAAATTTTCTGATGAAAAAAATAAAACTCAAATAATTTTTATTTTATGACGGAAAAATAAAACTCATTTTTTAATTGTTTCAATCAGACTTTTATTTTTCCATTAAAAAGTAACTGTTTTTTGTGGAGCTAAGATTAAAATCACCATATATTCTGAAAAAGCACTACAATACGAGTATATTGATATATAATAGTATAAGTATACGTTGATTCCAATATAGATATTTTTTGGGTTAAAAATTTCAGAATAACTGTTATTTACAGTCCCTGTCAAACCTAGATTTCCAATAGAATATTTTATGTTTTCTTAAAAAACTGTTAACCTTGTTCCGATACTTGCAATATACAGTGGTGGAAAAAATAATAGAAACGACTTTATTTCGGGGCGAAAACTAAATTTTCTCAAAAAGTACCCATTAGAATTTGATGATTTGTATCTTAAATAAAAGGTATTTATTTATTTTTATTCGTATTTTATTGGTATTTAAAAAATTTCGCATTGGAAAAAATAATAGAAACGATTAACAGTATTACACTGGGGACATAAGCTGAGATTTCTTAAACAACTTTTTGCACTTATTTTTAAAAATTTTAATTATAAATGAAATTCTTAGTATAAAAGTATACTTTTTACTTTAATTTGTATGTTAACATTTGTTTTTTCGAAGCTTGATTGACCATATGGATCCTAAAAGCTGAATCAGAGGCCCGACTTTCAAGTTTTCTTAAATAAAAATTTCAGATATTGAATGAAATGTCTTCTAATGTTTAAATTATCTAAAAAATTAGTTTTTGAGAAGATTTCGAGAAGAAAAAGTTTTGAACCCACTTATAGATAAGGACAATCCACCGATTTTTGGGCCAAATTTCGAGCAATATTTCGCTAATTTGTAATTCGACCTGTTCTTGGTGGTTAAAAAGGTGCTTAAATATCAAAGTATATTGATGTACTTGTGAAATAATGCTAAAATAAGTAAAATTTAACACAAAAAGTTCACAAAACACAAAAAATTTTAAAATTCAGTTTGAATTGGTAGTCTACTGTAACGTAAGTTCAGAGAATATTCTTTGTAATTTTTTTGATATTTAAGCCCCTTTTTAACCACCAAGAACGGGTTGAATTGCCAAAATTTGAAATATTGCTTATAATCGGGGCCAAAAATCGGTGGATTATCGTTATCAATAAGCGGGTTCAAAACTTCTTCGGCTCGAAATCTTTTCAATAACTACTACAGCCGAGGTGTCCTAATTTGAGGACCCCCTCCGGGCCCCTGGTTGGCCTATAAGGTCCAAATTCAAAACCTAAACTCGACAACACCTCCTCTTTGTGCATACCAAATTTCATCAAAATCGGATTAACCGTTTAGAAGTTACCGAATTATTTCCCTCTTTTTTTTCCTATACCACTGTGCGACATGTCAAAATTTTCAAATAAAATTAAAAATATTATAGTGTAGATACAAAATGTAATAAAACTTAATAAAAATACGGAAGGAAAATCGAAACTCGTATGATTCTTTAAAATTTTTTGAAACTATTGGATTTTTTCATTTTATTTGAGTTTTATTTTTATTTAAACAAAGATAAAATAAAAACAGAAACAAATTTCAAATAAAAACAGAAACAAAATGAAAATCTAAGTTTTTTCTTTAAATTTTATCAAATTGAAGTTTCATTTTATTTCAAATCTGATAGTGTAAAAACAAAATATATTTTCTATTTTATATTTTTGATAATCATACCAATTTTCATTTTATTTTGTTTTGGCAGTATGAAATAAAAATCTAACGACTTCTCTCATAGTGTGTAGGCAGCTTTAACATTATTTGTATAAAAGTTTCTATTCCAATATTCACTCGAAATGATATCATGAACTCTAATCCAGTCAATATTATTATAATCTTTAAATTCCTTTACGTAATCACCAATCGACAGCGGAACATCAAGACAATAATAAATAAATGAGTGATGTGAAAGAGATGGTTCTAAAAATTGACCAGAATGTTTTATTAAATTGATATCACTTATTAAAGCAAAATCGATTAAGGATGTCGAACAATGCTGAATATCAAAATTATGTATATATAACAAAGTTTCTAACAATGTCAGCCTTAGATTCAATATATAGGTTATTATTAAAATCACCTAAAATAATAATGTCCTTAATGGATCCGAAATTTCAAATATTACTTTAACTGATATTCCATATCGAACATAAAAGTCTACACCAACAACGCGATCATTTCTTATTAAGTAGTAGTTATCAATATTAATCAAATTATCCGAAATATGTGATTTTAACCATGTTTTAGATACAGCAAGTATATCAGTTGACGAGTTCTCTAAAACAAATTTAAATTCATCAAAGGATTAAGACTTTGAATATTTATATGTGCAACATTTAAACTGTTACTATATTTCGTAAAGCTTTTCCTTACTGTTATCATTAACGATAGGACCTAAGTTTCCCAATAAAGGATTATCTGCGTTGATTATAATTAATATAAAAAGATAAAAAAAAAGTAATTTACAAAAGTATAAAATAAAAAATACTCGGCTAAATAATTCACAAAATAACAATAAAAAAGTTAATAAGATTGTTTAAATACACATTCCCATGTTCATTTTTATTAACAACCAAAACAAGGTATTAATTCAAAATAAGTTTCTTTAACCAAATCAAATAAAAGGATATTTATATACATTAATTTTGAAAATAGTAACAAAAACAAAATAATAATAATAATAATTAAGATTGAGCAGTTAAATTAAATTGCAATTCAGAAGAAAAGTTGGAACACAAGGTGAAATATGAGAAAAAAACAGATAAATCAAATATTTTGATAGTAATATCCTTCAGATTTATTTTAATTTTAGTTTTGTCCGAGTTCATCAAGCGATATTTTAGGATTTTATTATCCTTTCGCAACTTGCGCCATAGAAATAGGTCACGTCCAACTTTAAGCGTTACATGATCATTTAAAAATATTATTCTGTTTATATCAGTTTCAATTAATGAACACATGCACAAATTTCTCGTTTTAAAATAATTACACATTACAAAATCACGTTTGGGAATATTATTAAGCTTGACTAGAACAGTATTACCCTGATTTATAAAATAACAGTTGTTTATATCACCGTGATTTATGTCAGTATTAAGTTGTTTAAAAATTTTTGAAAAAGATTCTATGAATATGATCATTTTTTTTGCAGTTATCAATATCGTTTTTAAGCTCCGTAAGTTTTGTATTTAATACCTGTTTAACTTCAGACAAAATAACATCAAATTTTGTTTGCATATCTGCAAGTCCCTTTCTTAAATCTTCACGAAAAGAATATTAATCAGTATTTGAACGGACGTCTTTGCAAGAATCACATAGGTAGTTAGCAAGTGCAGCCAGCTGGTCAGTATTAATGCCAACACAGTTCGGATGAAACCATTTGAGACAAAAAATACAAGAAACGCATCCATGAGTCTTAGTAATGTTTTTCCCACAATACTCAGAGAACATGTAAGACTATCAGTATTTGGCATGGTAGAATCAGCAAACAGCAGCAACAACAAGTAGACAACAGCAGCAACAGGCAAAAATAGCAATATCAAATTTATTGTTAAATGACGGCCGATTGAGGTTAGGTTATACAAACAAATGGTGCGTTTGCATGTTCTATTTAATTTTATAATTAATAGAAATGCAATACATAAACTTTTACTTTCCGCAGTGAATATACAGTGGTCGACAAAACAATGGAAACTTTTTCAAATATTTCAGAAATGGTCCAAATTCTAAAATTATTATTAATATATTATTAATAATTATTATTAATTTTTATTTGTATTCATTTATTGACCAAAATTAACACAAAAAAAAACACTGAATTTATTAAATTCAGTAAAAAGAAAACCAAATAACGATTATTTCTTATTATGGTACTGACAAAACATTGGAAACTTTTACAGAAAAGAAGACTATTACTAAAAAAATATGCAAAATAACCGAGTAAAATGCAACGTGATTTACAGTTATTTCAAGGTATTCTTCATCTTGATAATTTTGTAAAAAAATTTTTTGTAATTTTTTAGCAAAATTAATTTTTTATATCATCTATTAAAATGGCTAGAATTAAGATTTAAAAACCAAAATAATTAACGATTTTAATACTTCTTTTAATATTTTACCTAATACTTGTTGATTTGCTATAAATATTTTATGAATAAATCAACACTTTCAAAAATATTAAAAAATTTCATGAGAAAGATACAGTGAAAGTTCAATATATGGGTCATAAAACGGCTTTAATACAGGATAATTTGATGACAATAGAATTCGAAAAATTCCATAAAATTACTCCTCAGGAGTAATTATTATTATGAAGTTCGAAATTAGTACTCCTATTGTTAGTCACATGGAAAATGAGACTGGTCTTGGCTGTAGTCACCCTGCGAGAAAATCTCTTAGTTTTAGAAAGAACCGTTCTACTCGTCTATTCTTTGCCAAAGATAACATAAACTGGTAGAATCAATATGAAATAATGTCATTTTTTTGGACGTGTCCGAAGAATATTAAGTTCAACGGTGGCAAAATTATGGTATAGAACTGTTTATCAGGGCAAGGTATTGGTGGAATTCAATTATAAAAAGATACTATGTGTGGTATAAGATAAAAAAAAAAAAAAACATAAAGTATTCCTGCGCTATGGAAACTAGGGGCCCAGTTTGGAGATTTCAAAACGACAATGATCCTAAAAACCGACTTTTGAGTTGTAATCAAGTGGTTAAACTCGAAAGTGATACCTGTATTGAAGTGGCCTGCCTATTCACCAGATCTCAACCCCATAGAAAATCTATGGGAAACAGTAGTTCGAAGATATGGACTAAAGACGTGCACAGTTACAACTGTTTGCACAAGTTTTGTAGTGTCTACTACTGTGAGTGCGTATTGATGAGTAGTTGAGTAGTTCTGGTACAAGTTGATATTGTTATTTTCTCAAACATAGGTTGTGTGAGTGAGTACAAAGAGAATAAGAGTAACATACTTGTTTTGCTATACTTTTGCCAAACAAATAAAATAGATAATGATGGTTGTACAACAAATAACTTATTGTATGCTGCAAGCGTATAAAAACACAGATGTTTAGAAACATTTTTTTATTATTTTATAATGTATATTCGGTATCTCGTGATCTATAGGAGATATCGTAGCAAAATTTAACATAGTTAGAGCTGAGGGGTTTGCGTATCTACTTACAATCTGTAGACTCCGTAGGTCCAATGGAGTCCAGTGGTAAGGCCCTTAAAATAGGTCACCTCGACTCATTTTTTTTTTAAATCAATAAAAATGCATTTATGATCCGAATTAAAAAAAAAAAAAAAAACATTTTAATGAAAAAATACAAAACAAAACTTTTGAAAGGGTACTTAGTTTCCTAATTGAAAATCCTGATCTCAGTACAATTTGCCAAAAAATAAGTTTTTAAATTTTGTCGAAATTCATCTCAAATATTCCCTAAATTGTAAAATTTTTAAGAATATTTTTGGTCCACAAAAAGACTTTTATTTAGCGCATTACAAAGGACACAAAGATTTTGAATTTTTTCGAAATATGTAAAAATTATCGTAATTTTAAGAAAAGTTTACAAAAATATTTAGCTTTTTACTTAATGACTTTTTTAATTTATGTAGGAATTCTGAAGCACTAAAAGTAATTCTGTGGAATAAAAGTACTTCAAACAATTTTATGATTATTTTTTCTAAAAAATGTAGGAAACTTTTTTTATAATTTGTACTGAGATCATTATTTTCAATAGGTGGGAAAATTATTTCTTATTTTTTTTCGAGTTCACTACGACAATACACATCATTTGAGACTGGTGCCCACTTTAAATCACAAAAAGCTGTTTCTCGTTACACTTTTCTTTAGATCAGATATTAGGCTTAGACTTTTTTTGAGATTTTTTGAGAGACATTTTTCAAATTTAAAAAAAATGTTCTTTTAAATGTTGTATTTTAATTTTTTTTATCAAATAAATGATGATAAGGAATATCTATATATTTTCTTTTCATTAATTATTGATTTTATGTCGATTAAAAAATATAACTCTGGAGACCACCTAAGAATATTTATGTAAAATTTAATTTCAATATCCTCAATAGTTCACTAGAATTATTTTCAGAAAATGTTGAATTGCTATCACAGAAAAAACATATTTAAAAAAATCAGTTAAACGATTAATCGAAAATTTTAAAATGGTTCAATTCATTTTGTGTTGGAATCATAAAAATGTATAATCAAATACGTATTTAACAACAACAAAATTAGAAACAAATAAAAATTTTGTGTGAAATCAATCAAAAATGAAACTTCAATAAATAAAATAATTGAAAACGAGGTTTTGGTAATTGAAATCGTTTTTCAGTTTAAATAAATATTAAATAAAAAAACTGAAAACTGAACTAGAACTAACTAGAACTGAACAAGAACTCCTCTTTGTGCATACCAAATTTCATCAAAATCGGATTAACCGTTTAGAAGTTACCGAATTATTTCCCTCTTTTTTTTCCTATACCACTGTGCGACGTGTCAAAATTTTCAAATAAAATTAAAAATATTATAGTGTAGATACAAAATGTAATAAAACTTAATAAAAATACGGAAGGAAAATCGAAACTCGTATGATTCTTTAAAATTTTTTGAAACTATTGGATTTTTTCATTTTATTTGAGTTTTATTTTTATTTAAACAAAGATAAAATAAAAACAGAAACAAATTTCAAATAAAAACAGAAACAAAATGAAAATCTAAGTTTTTTCTTTAAATTTTATCAAATTGAAGTTTCATTTTATTTCAAATCTGATAGTGTAAAAACAAAATATATTTTCTATTTTATTTTTTTGATAATCATAGCAATTTTCATTTTATTTTGTTTTGGCAGTATGAAATAAAAATCTAACGACTTCTCTCATAGTGTGTAGGCAGCTTTAACATTATTTGTATAAAAGTTTCTATTCCAATATTCACTCGAAATGATATCATGAACTCTAATCCAGTCAATATTATTATAATCTTTAAATTCCTTTACGTAATCACCAATCGACAGCGGAACATCAAGACAATAATAAATAAATGAGTGATGTGAAAGAGATGGTTCTAAAAATTGACCAGAATGTTTTATTAAATTGATATCACTTATTAAAGCAAAATCGATTAAGGATGTCGAACAATGCTGAATATCAAAATTATGTATATATAACAAAGTTTCTAACAATGTCAGCCTTAGATTCAATATATAGGTTATTATTAAAATCACCTAAAATAATAATGTCCTTAATGGATCCGAAATTTCAAATATTACTTTAACTGATATTCCATATCGAACATAAAAGTCTACACCAACAACGCGATCATTTCTTATTAAGTAGTAGTTATCAATATTAATCAAATTATCCGAAATATGTGATTTTAACCATGTTTTAGATACAGCAAGTATATCAGTTGACGAGTTCTCTAAAACAAATTTAAATTCATCAAAGGATTAAGACTTTGAATATTTATATGTGCAACATTTAAACTGTTACTATATTTCGTAAAGCTTTTCCTTACTGTTATCATTAACGATAGGACCTAAGTTTCCCAATAAAGGATTATCTGCGTTGATTATAATTAATATAAAAAGATAAAAAAAAAGTAATTTACAAAAGTATAAAATAAAAAATACTCGGCTAAATAATTCACAAAATAACAATAAAAAAGTTAATAAGATTGTTTAAATACACATTCCCATGTTCATTTTTATTAACAACCAAAACAAGGTATTAATTCAAAATAAGTTTCTTTAACCAAATCAAATAAAAGGATATTTATATACATTAATTTTGAAAATAGTAACAAAAACAAAATAATAATAATAATAATAATTAAGATTGAGCAGTTAAATTAAATTGCAATTCAGAAGAAAAGTTGGAACACAAGGTGAAATATGAGAAAAAAACAGATAAATCAAATATTTTGATAGTAATATCCTTCAGATTTATTTTAATTTTAGTTTTGTCCGAGTTCATCAAGCGATATTTTAGGATTTTATTATCCTTTCGCAACTTGCGCCATAGAAATAGGTCACGTCCAACTTTAAGCGTTACATGATCATTTAAAAATATTATTCTGTTTATATCAGTTTCAATTAATGAACACATGCACAAATTTCTCGTTTTAAAATAATTACACATTACAAAATCACGTTTGGGAATATTATTAAGCTTGACTAGAACAGTATTACCCTGATTTATAAAATAACAGTTGTTTATATCACCGTGATTTATGTCAGTATTAAGTTGTTTAAAAATTTTTGAAAAAGATTCTATGAATATGATCATTTTTTTGCAGTTATCAATATCGTTTTTAAGCTCCGTAAGTTTTGTATTTAATACCTGTTTAACTTCAGACAAAATAACATCAAATTTTGTTTGCATATCTGCAAGTCCCTTTCTTAAATCTTCACGAAAAGAATATTAATCAGTATTTGAACGGACGTCTTTGCAAGAATCACATAGGTAGTTAGCAAGTGCAGCCAGCTGGTCAGTATTAATGCCAACACAGTTCGGATGAAACCATTTGAGACAAAAAATACAAGAAACGCTTCCATGAGTCTTAGTAATGTTTTTCCCACAATACTCAGAGAACATGTAAGACTATCAGTATTTGGCATGGTAAAATCAGCAAACAGCAGCAACAACAAGTAGACAACAGCAGCAACAGGCAAAAATAGCAATATCAAATTTATTGTTAAATGACGGCCGATTGAGGTTAGGTTATACAAACAAATGGTGCGTTTGCATGTTCTATTTAATTTTATAATTAATAGAAATGCAATACATAAACTTTTACTTTCCGCAGTGAATATACAGTGGTCGACAAAACAATGGAAACTTTTTCAAATATTTCAGAAATGGTCCAAATTCTAAAATTATTATTAATATATTATTAATAATTATTATTAATTTTTATTTGTATTCATTTATTGACCAAAATTAACAAAAAAAAAACACTGAATTTATTAAATTCAGTAAAAAGAAAACCAAATAACGATTATTTCTTATTATGGTACTGACAAAACATTGGAAACTTTTACAGAAAAGAAGACTATTACTAAAAAAATATGCAAAATAACCGAGTAAAAAGCAACGTGATTTACAGTTATTTCAAGGTATTCTTCATCTTGATAATTTTGTAAAAAAATTTTTGTAATTTTTTCACCGGTTCAACGGTGGCAAAATTATGGTATAGAACTGTTTATCAGGGCAAGGTATTGGTGGAATTCAATTATAAAAAGATACTATGTGTGGTATAAGATAAAAAAAAAAACATAAAGTATTCCTGCGCTATGGAAACTAGGGGCCCAGTTTGGAGATTTCAAAACGACAATGATCCTAAAAACCGACTTTTGAGTTGTAATCAAGTGGTTAAACTCGAAAGTGATACCTGTATTGAAGTGGCCTGCCTATTCACCAGATCTCAACCCCATAGAAAATCTATGGGAAACAGTAGTTCGAAGATATGGACTAAAGACGTGCACAGTTACAACTGTTTGCACAAGTTTTGTAGTGTCTACTACTGTGAGTGCGTATTGATGAGTAGTTGAGTAGTTCTGGTACAAGTTGATATTGTTATTTTCTCAAACATAGGTTGTGTGAGTGAGTACAAAGAGAATAAGAGTAACATACTTGTTTTGCTATACTTTTGCCAAACAAATAAAATAGATAATGATGGTTGTACAACAAATAACTTATTGTATGCTGCAAGCGTATAAAAACACAGATGTTTAGAAACATTTTTTTTATTATTTTATAATGTATATTCGGTATCTCGTGATCTATAGGAGATATCGTAGCAAAATTTAACATAGTTAGAGCTGAGGGGTTTGCGTATCTACTTACAATCTGTAGACTCCGTAGGTCCAATGGAGTCCAGTGGTAAGGCGCTTAAAATAGGTCACCTCGACTCATTTTTTTTTAAATCAATAAAAATGCATTTATGATCCGAATTAAAAAAAAAAAAAAACATTTTAATGAAAAAATACAAAACAAAACTTTTGAAAGGGTCCTTAGTTTCCTAATTGAAAATCCTGATCTCAGTACAATTTGCCAAAAAATAAGTTTTTAAATTTTGTCGAAATTCATCTCAAATATTCCCTAAATTGTAAAATTTGTAAGAATATTTTTGGTCCACAAAAAGACTTTTATTTAGCGCATTACAAAGGACACAAAGATTTTGAATTTTTTCGAATTATGTAAAAATTATCGTAATTTTAAGAAAAGTTTACAAAAATATTTAGCTTTTTACTTAATGACTTTTTTAATTTATGTAGGAATTCTGAAGCACTAAAAGTAATTCTGTGGAATAAAAGTACTTCAAACAATTTTATGATTATTTTTTCTAAAAAATGTAGGAAACTTTTTTTATAATTTGTACTGAGATCATTATTTTCAATAGGTGGGAAAATTATTTCTTATTTTTTTTCGAGTTCACTACGACAATACACATCATTTGAGACTGGTGCCCACTTTAAATCACAAAAAGCTGTTTCTCGTTACACTTTTCTTTAGATCAGATATTAGACTTAGACTTTTTTTGAGATTTTTTGAGAGACATTTTTCAAATTTAAAAAAAATGTTCTTTTAAATGTTGTATTTTAATTTTTTTTATCAAATAAATGATGATAAGGAATATCTATATATTTTCTTTTCATTAATTATTGATTTTATGTCGATTAAAAAATATAACTCTGGAGACCACCTAAGAATATTTATGTAAAATTTAATTTCAATATCCTCAATAGTTCACTAGAATTATTTTCAGAAAATGTTGAATTACTATCACAGAAAAAACAGATTTAAAAAAATCAGTTAAACGATTAATCGAAAATTTTAAAATGGTTCAATTCATTTTGTGTTGGAATCATAAAAATGTATAATCAAATACGTATTTAACAACAACAAAATTAGAAACAAATAAAAATTTTGTGTGAAATCAATCAAAAATGAAACTTCAATAAATAAAATAATTGAAAACGAGGTTTTGGTAATTGAAATCGTTTTTCAGTTTAAATAAATATTAAATAAAAAAACTGAAAACTGAACAAGAACTGAACTAGAATATTAAATAAAAATATAAAAATATAAATAAATAAAAATAAATATGAAAATATTCACTAATTTATTATTCATTTATTACATATTTTTCATTTGTTTTGAAATAATCTTATTTAATATAAATAAACATACTGCATCAATATAGATTCTTTGTATTACTATAAGTAACAACAAATAGTCAAAAATATTTGTAGTACAACAGTTATTTGAGAGCAAGAAACAAATACAATACAGTATTCAACCCAAAACCATAAGCAACTGGTATTGTTTTTGTGGATAGAGTGGATGAGCACAAGCAAAAGCATACAATATAAGTTACACTCATTCTCTCATTTATACTTATAGTATTAGGTACTCACAGTGGGGCAGAATGGAAATTTTTTGGAAATAAATCTGGCATTTCTAAACGGCTGATCCGGTCGGGATAAAATTTGGCGTGAGCGTAGCCAAGGAGTATTCGAGTTTAAGTTTTGAAGATGAACCCTGCAGATGCCCCAGGGACGCTGTGGCGGCTCAAAGTAGGGTACCTACGACATGTAAAATTTTTAAACTCGTGCCAAAGATTTTTATATTTTGTGAAAGCGCTCGACGAGATCTTGAAAAAACATGCTTGGACATACTACTTATCTCTTATAATATCCGAGTTATAGGCATTTAAAAATTTAGTGATACAAAATTTACCATACCTTGGTCCGCATTTTTTGAATACCGGGCGTAATTTTGGACCAAATGGACTCAATTTTTTCTTGTTAGTTAGACAACAAAATTTCCAATAATATACAAAAAATTTCAGATCAATATCATTTACTGATCCAAAAATATACGTTTTTTAATTTAAAAATTCAAAAATTTTAGATTTTTGGCGTTTTTTTGCCAAAAATGTGTCTTAACTCTTTCATTAATAAAATAAAATTTTCTTTAAGAACATATAACAATTTTATAATTTTCTAAAAGGTATCTTTACGCAGAACGCTTTGGCGTAAAAAACTTGTCCTATTTTTTGAAAATGTTGCCACTGCGTCCTTTCGAATGTGACCTATTTTTTATCAAAACTTCAACTTTGGGCGACATGTTCTAAAATCCCAAAGCTGGGATCAGAAAACTGAAAGCACTTTTGGAAACCTCAATATGTTTTCTATTTACTCCAAAAGTATTTTCCCAGCCCTGAAAGAAATGTGGACCCTATGGGCAAAAAAGTAAAAATCCCATTTTTGGGATTTTCATTCCTATTTTTGGGAATTGCGGGATGCCCTTTGACCTTTTCAATTATTTTTTTTGCATTTTCTTATTTTAAATGACAAATTTAACAAGCGTTGCCTATTATGCTTAAATTTTCAAAAATTTATAACTATTTTTTACCTAAATTTTTTCGACAGATCATTTCGTTCTGTTTCGTTTATGATCATGTAGGTAAAAATATACAGGTAATGATAATTTCGATTCATTCAGGTTATAGTAATATAGTCCTAAATGTTAATAGGTAGACAATTTGTAATTTTTTACTTTGAAATATCTGTATCGGAAATGACAAGAATTGGTATATAAGTAAACTTCTTAGATTTTAAGTACCATATTTAATAAATCTACAATGAAGATTACATTAAACGAAGAGTTGTGTTCCGTTTTATGGAGTGTATCTTCAAAAGGGCCAGAAAGAATTGAAGACATTTCAAATTATATAAAAACTACATATAGTAGAAAAGTAGACAAAACAGGCATATCAAAAATTGAAAACTTTTTGATGTAAAAAGTAAGTCTGTGGATGGAAATCAAAAGAAATTTCTATTAAAATTTTGTAGTTGGATGGAAACTACTACGGAAATCTCAACTTTCAACACATCAACAGGAGCGCCTTGCAAGTCATACGAAGACTTATGTTCAAGGTCAAAAAAAAAAAGAGGGTCACACAAAAACTTTTTTCAATCTCAAATGAGGAAATTGCTGATACATTTAACGAAATGCTGAAAAAGGAAAACCAACCTATGGATGTCTTACATATTGCAACTATTCTTCCTAATGCATCACCAAAACGACTTAAGCGAATTGTGGAAAGTATACCAACTCCAACATCACAATCAGATTTTACTGAAGAGGAAGCAATAGCGCTTATGTTGGAACTGGGTCTCAGTCGAAATAAGTACCAAATATTAAGGAAAGCTCTGCATGAAAAAGGACACAATATATTACCATCATAGAAGGCGATCTAGGAAAAAAAACAAACTATCCTACCATCACCTATTGCTGTTAATGATGTGGAAGCTTGTATTGATATATCATCTTTGCTCGAAAACACAGGATCAAGAATTGTGTCAGACTTTTCAGAAGACCAACTAAGGAAAATTCATAACTGTGATGTTGTCTTAATATGTAAGTGGGGATGTGACGGTTTATCAGCACTTCCAGAATACAAACAAGCTTGTGGAAGTCGGACATTAGCAGACTACAAAAGTGTATTTATGTCATCATTAGTGCCATTACGAATTCGTTCATATTCCCTTAATCCATCATCGTCAAGCATCGGAAATTCATTTGAAGATATATATATCAATACAACTCCGGGTTCAAAAAATTTTTGTAGACCCATTGGATTTGAACATATAAAGGAGTCAAAGAAAACAACAAACGATTTAGTGGAATATTTAAAAGATGAAATAAATGCACTGGAGCCCATTTGCATAAAAATAAAGGAATTCTCTATTAACGTATCATATCAGCTAAGCTTAACAATGATTGATGGAAAGGTCAGCAATGCCATAACAGAAACTTCTTCCTTCTGGAGATGCTCAATATGTAATGAGAAAAAGTCGCAATTCTCAAATATAAACAAAAGCAGAAGTATTAATGAAGAAGACCTGTCTTTCGGAATTTCACCACTTCATGCCGGAATACGATTTTTGGATTACTTTTTACACATAGCATACGACCTCAAATATAGAAGTGTGCCAGAGAATCTTACTAAATCAACAAAAAATAATGAAGAATTGAAAGAACTGAGAGCTGCGGAAAAAAGCAGAATCCAAGAAGAATTTAAAGTTCAGATGGGATTAAACATCGACAAACCACTTTCAAGTTGCGGTAGTACAAATGACGGTAATACGGCGAGAAGGTTTTTTCGTGATTTTGAAATTACTTCAAAAATAACTGGAATCGACAAGGAGTTGCTTCGAAGAGTTAACACTATTTTAATGGCACTGAATAGTAAACATAAAATTAATGGAAATCGATTTGGGGAATATACATCTGAAATTTCTAAATTACTTGTATCTCTGTATCCATGGAGGGAACTAACACCAACAGTACACAAAGTATTGTGTCATGGTCAAATAATAATTGAATCGAATATTCTTCCACTTGGAGAGTTAACAGAAGAAGCCCAGGAAGCGAGGAATCGAGATTTTAAGCATGTTCAACTATTCAGCTCAAGAAAATGCTCCAGGCAATCACAGAATGAAGATATTTTTAATAGTTTACTTCTATCTTCTGATCCTGTTCTTTCAACTATGCGAAAAAGATGGATTTGTTATGAAACTCTATCATCTCAAAACAAGGAAGATTTAAAGGACTTATATTACCTTCTGGATATGTATACCGATATGACAGATTATTTTATAGAAAAATGTTAGGAATTAACTATATAAGTAGGTTGTAAGAATTAATTGTATTATGTTTAAGATAAACATTTCAAATAAAAAAAGCTATTATACTAACTGATGATATTGTATTAAATTGTGTTTTATATTTCAGTGGGCGGGAAAGGTGGTTTGTGTGGGGTGATTTAGGTGTTGTTGTGCGAGGCTCATAATAAAATTATAACTTTTTATTGTATATACAATGTTATAGTCTTTAATAAAAAAATTAACTAAATAATTTTAAAAATTGTCCAAATATTTTATTCAACACCAAATGTATGTTCTGTCATACTTAATACTAAAATATGAAAAAGATGAAATTAAAGGACACAGGTTTAAATGAACATATTTTTGAATGTAATTGAGATATTGGCTTGAAATTTTTTGTAAAGGGTCGAGAATTTCCATATCTAACTAAAAAATGATAATAAGGGATAAATATGGACTAAATTGTTGTAGCTATCTGCGAACCTATTAAAATTTTGATATAAATCATAGTTTTAGAAATTAAACAAATATGTAATATATGACAAAATCTTTATTTATGAACAAAACTCAATGAAATTTTCAACGCTTGTTAAATTTGTCATTTAAAATAAGAAAATGCAAAAAAAATAATTGAAAAGGTCAAAGGGCATCCCGCAATTCCCAAAAATAGGAATGAAAATCCCAAAAATGGGATTTTTTACTTTTTTGCCCATAGGGTCCACATTTCTTTCAGGGCTGGGAAAATACTTTTGGAGTAAATAGAAAACATATTGAGGTTTCCAAAAGTGCTTTCAGTTTTCTGATCCCAGCTTTGGGATTTTAGAACATGTCGCCCAAAGTTGAAGTTTTGATAAAAAATAGGTCACATTCGGAAGGACGCAGTGGCAACATTTTCAAAAAATAGGACAAGTTTTTTACGCCAAAGCGTTCTGCGTAAAGATACCTTTTAGAAAACTATAAAATTGTTATATGTTCTTAAAGAAAATTTTATTTTATTAATAAAAGAGTTAAGACACATTTTTGGCAAAAAAACGCCAAAAATCTAAAATTTTTTGAATTTTTAAATTAAAAAACGTATATTTTTAGATCAGTAAATGATATTGATCTGAAATTTTTTGTATATTATTGGAAATTTTGTTGTCTAACTAACAAGAAAAAATTGAGTCCATTTGGTCCAAAATTACGCCCGGTATTCAAAAAAAGGCGGACCAAGGTATGGTAAATTTTGTATCACTAAATTTTTAAATGCCTATAACACGGATATTATAAGAGATAAGTAGTATGTTTTTTCAAGATCTCGTCGAGCGCTTTCACAAAATATAAAAATCTTTGTATTTGGGTGAAAAACAAAAAAATGGCACGAGTTTAAAAATTTTACATGTCGTAGGTACCCTACTTTGAGCCGCCACAGCGCCGTCCCTGTGGCATCTGCAGGGTTCATCTTCAAAACTTAAACTCGAATACTCCTTGGCTACGCTCACGCCGTTTAGAAATGCCAGATTTATTTCCAAAAAATTTCCATTCTGCCCCACTGTGCATGGTGTATTTGTTTTACAAATACTTTGTGGTGTACTAGTGCACGTCTTTAATATGGACTCAAAAATCGTCCTTCCTGGTGTAATTAGAAGGACGATTTTTAGGAAACGGTTATAAGGGAATATCTAAATTTTTCGAAGAAAATTTTTGACACAATTATTGTTCCTATGCATCGCCAGTATCACGCAGCAATACAAAGTAAAGGATACCCAACTATATTATGAGTTACTGACAAGTTCTGACCGTTTTTGTTACGATAATACCAAAGTTTCCATTGTTTTGTCAGTAACAGAAAACCAAATACTTTAATCTTGTTTTATTTTATTTATTTTTTTTTAATGAATTATTTTCATAGATTTTTATTAATTTAAGTAAATAAGTATATAAAGTAAGTTTAAAATGCCTATAAATTAACAATAAAAACGAATTATTGTAAATTTCGACTTAAGAAAGATTCAATAAAGAATAAATAATAAAAACTATAACTTTATAGTTCAGTACATTTACTCTATTGATTCTAAAGTAATATTCAAAAAATCAAATTTTATAAAAACCTCAAACAAATTTATTTATTTTTATATGTAGTTAGGATATGGAACTAGTACCAAACTAGTATTTTACTAGTACCAAAATCACCGGTACTAGTTCCATCTTACCCAGTTTGTACTAGTGAATGCTGTTCTAGTATTAGTACTAGTGGCGTTAAGACAATTATCACTTCATTTCCTGCAGGGTTAGAGTACATATGGTACATATAGGCACTTTTTCCGATTTTGTGTGAAAATAGTACATTTTTCATGAAAATTAATGTCCAATTCGACCTCATGCATTTAAGGTTCAAATTCTATTATATAAGTATGTATATGAAATTTTAAATCTTCATTTAAATTAAAAAATTTTGCAACAAACATACAAAATGCATTTTATAATGTATTGTATCTTTTGGTATACGTATATCTACTTAAAAAGTTTAATATTATTTATTTATTCTTGATTTTTTATTTAAAATTGTATTTTAATATATCTCTTTTAGAACTCCGGTCGTATCAGCTATTTTATATCACGAAAAACGGGATTACGTGTAACTGATTTGGTGCAACCATTATTGCGTGTCGCAGACCCTAAAATTGCTAGTTTGAAGGGCCGAATTTTGCAAGGAAAATCCATGGGACGAACAGATGTTCAAGTTAAAAACTGTAAATGATTTAAAAAATATTCTTGTATTAAATGCATATTTTGTAGGTTTTGTCACCAATCACTGGACGAGTAATTGGAGCTAAAGAAATAAGGGTCGGCAGTGATAAAGTAAGCTTAGTAAAACTAATTGTACGTGTTGTGTCTGGACTGCAATTAACAATAACTCCAGATAATACCATAGAAAATGGATATATTGCAGAAACCGCTGTGACGCATAAACTTACAGCTCAATATCAAGAAGGACTGTTGGATATAGATCTAGAATTTTCCGACGGCTCCAAAACTCCATTAAGGTAAAAAATACATTTATTATTACTAATAACTGATTTACTATTCTACATGTCGCTCATTTACTACTACTAATCCAATATGCGTTTTTTGAACTGAGGGCTACAAAACATGCGTCATACTAAAGTATTTCATAAAGATTTATCAAATTTAAATTTTAAAATATGTCTATTATTTTCGGTGTGAGATTGATTTTTTGTTGTGAAAGTAAAAACCAAAAATCGTGTTTTCAAGAATATCAGATAATTAAAAACTAAATTTATTAAAAGTTATTTAAAAAAGAGTAAAATGTCGTTAAACATTCAAAACCACTATATCTGTAATATGCATATAGACTAAAGACTAGTCAATATTCTGGACTATAGAGTGTTCTATAGTCTGGGCTACAGTCTAGTCTATAATCAGGACTTAGACTATTCTATAGGCTGGACTATAGCCTAATCTTTGGACTGACTATAGGTCAAATTGCTTTGACCAGCACTACAAAGATCAGTAAAACCATCACACGTTTCTCTACAGACAACAGCAATAATGGAATTGTTGTGTAAGATTTTCAAACTCTTGCCATAAAATACTTTTTATCCACCTCAGACAATGTGAGAATTTGGAATGTTTTGGGTAATTTAGAAACCTTAAGAAATCTGTATATTGAAATATGTGCTAAAATCTTTTAATAATTTTCAAAAATTAGCTTCTAGTTAATTTGAATACGCCATGAATCTTATCTTTTTTATTTTAGTTTAAATATTCTGTTAATTGTTTAATATTATTCAATTAAACTAAAATTAACTTAAAATCCATCTAAAAAAGTTATTTTTCAACCTAAAAATAAAAATTCAAATGAAACTTTAAAAAAAGGTTTTATTTTTCCGTCATGAAATAAAAATTATTCGAGGAGTTTTATTTTTTCCGTCAGAAAATAAAACTCATTTTCAATAATAATGCCTTCCCAAGAAATTAAAAAAGCTGTGTTCAGTCACAACTGAAAAATTACCATTCGCCGTTTTTGATTCAGATGTTTTCAACGTCAGTACAAATCAACTATTTAATGGACTTGGTCCATTATAAAAACATTGTTTAATGTTTTGACTGGGAAAATAAAACTCCCCAAATGAGTTTTATTTTCTGATGGAAAAAAATAAAACTCAAATAATTTTAATTTTATGACGGAAAAATAAAACTCATTTTTTAACTGTTTCAATCAGACGTTTATTTTTCCGTTAAAAAATAACTATTATTTGTGGAACTAAGATCGTTTTTTAAATCACCATACTATATTCTGAAAAAGCACTTCAATACGAGTATATTGGTATATAATAGTATAAGTCTACGTTGATTCAATCAATTTTTGATTTTTATTTTTTCTGGCAGAAATAAAAATCAATTTATTCTAATAAACATGTATGTATGTATTATGTATGTATGTATGTATGTATGTATGTATGTATGTATGTATGTATGTATGTATGTATGTATGTATGTATGTATGTATTATGTATGTATGTATGTATGTGTATGTATGTATGTATGTCTGTATGTATGTATGTATGTATGTATGTAGTATGTAGTGTCTGTATGTAGTTGTATGTATGTTGTATGTTGTATGTATGTATTGTTTTCATGTTATTTATGTCTGTATTCTGTATGTATGTCTGTCTGTATGTCTGTTGTATGTATGTTGTTTCATGTATGTACTGTATTTCTGTATTCGTCTGTCTTCTGTACTGTCTACTGTCGTCTGTATGTCTGTCTTTTGTTGTATGTTGTCTTATTCTGTCTGTCTGTCTGTCTGTCTGTCGGTTGTCTGTCTGTCTGTCTGTCTGTTGTCTGTCTGTCTGTTGTCTTCTGTCTGTTGTCTGTATTCGTATGTCTGTCGATGTATGTTGTCTGTATGTCTGTTGTTTCTGCATTATAACGGAAAATTAAAATGGTATGTTTGAATTTTTTTTTCCGATATTTTATTGTATTTGATTTTTTTCTATAAAAAATTCAAAAATAATTATTATTTACGATCCCTGCAATATAGAGATTTTTTTTTTTAAATTTCATAATTGTTATTTACAGTCCCTGCTAAAAAATTATTATTTTTTTTTAGAAACTTGAAACAAAATATGTACATATGAGTGTGTGGCAACCGATATCAAAGTTCTCTGGTGGATTGTAAATTTCCTATGGTGGGAAAATTTTTCATTTTGCTGTGCCAAACTATATCTTTTTTTTTGTGATAAATTTTGACAATTGTCACTTATTAATCCCGAAAAATTAACACTTCCAATAAAAGCAAAACTTTTTTATGTCCCTTATGAATTTTATTAATAAAATTTTTTAATATGAAATGGATTTTAAAATTATATTGTAAATTTTTCTGTTTTTCATTTATTTATTTTTCGATTTGTAAAATTTTTATTTTCTTTTGTCAGAACTTTATGTAGCCCAATGAGCTAGTACAATATTATGCACCTCATATGTATCAAAAATTTACTTTTACCAGTAAATTGCTATCGTTTAGCACACAGCCTATGTATAAGAAATTTAAAATTTATAAAGTATCACGATTTTTACGAAAACTTTATAATCCTTAAGTATGTCAGATAGGTATTTCAAATAAATAAAAAGAGAATGACTCAACCTTCTATTTTTCTACTATATTTTATTCCACAGACGATACTGGTAAATTCAACACACTTGTGATAACTTACTTCTCTCACAATACTTTTTTTGCTTTTAATTAAGTTGGCGGGGCATTTAAGCACTCATATTGCCAAGTTATAACACGTTTGTCCGGAAAACCCCTCCAAACGCCTTATACTTTCATATAGGAAGTCGGAGTACCGAACTTAATTATATGAAAAGTATTATTTGTTCTTCACCAGAAACAAGTTTAAGAGTTTTAAAGGTCTCCACCAGTATATATTAAAGTTTAAATGGTCTTCACCAGGTTATATCATGAGTCCCCACCAGTTAAAAATATATCCTAACTCTGAGGTAAAACGAAAGCAAGCATTTAATGAAGACAACGCATAACATAGAAACAGTTATACGAAGTAATGCATTCAATTAGTGCGGGATGAGAAGTAGCTCTGTCGAAAACTCTGCAACAAGCACAAGCCTGACCGTCCTTAAGATATGAAAACGATAACGCGAGAGTTATTCTCCAACTCATATCTGAATAACAAATGTCTCACAATACTTGAATATTAGTATAAAGACATTTTTTCACAAACACAAAAAAATTTTAAATTTTTTACCAATACATTCTTAGAGTTAGGTACCAAATGACAACTTCTTTAGGTACCAACCAGGGTGTAAAGTATACCGTGGTACCAACTGACAAGTCCCAATTTCTTAATATTCTTTGTTTTATACTATGTTCACACAGTAATGTTTTTTAAGTGTTTTTGTTATGTTTCTTGTTTGAAATGTTTTATAACTATAAAATTAACTTTTAAAAATAAAGAAATTCACTTAAATTACACTGAATTGAAGATTTTAATACAATGTTAAAAAACACAAATGTGAGGTTATTGGTAGTTGGTAAATTGTGTTTTGTATGCTCTTATTAATCTTTTATCAAAATCTTATAATATATTTAAATAATAATAATTTTATAACATATACGTATACTTTTTAAGGGACATTTCGGTGGAGGACTACTTCCTTTTAGTAGAGAGTTTAGACACGGAAGTTGTCGCATTTGCTCCAATGCTAGCATCACATCACCCACGCGTCATTGCGGTTGGAGAGGGAAATGGCAATTTACTTAGGGTGACGTTACTCTTATCAGAAGACTGTAGAATGCGTCGCAATCTTCTGTCTACAAAGCAATCAAAATACAACACATCACCATTGGCAAGTGCTTTAGCTGCAGTAGAAGTTGACTTCAATAATGCTAATGACATTGTGAGTAAACATGAAGTTGTGCAGAATGATGGAATATATCGAAGGGAGAAAACTAAATTTTCAAATAGTAGAGGAGATTTATCGGATATTATAGGTTAGTAAAATTTGTTCCGTATTAAATTTTATCGGATAGTAGAGGTTAGTAACATTTGTTCTTAATTTGTTTTTTATTATAGGGGTACCTCTGCGCGACTCGAGTCATAATGAACCCACAGTTCAAGCAAGACAACATAGGGGAAATAATCACTCCTTTAATAAACTACATTATGGAACAAAACGTCCTACAAAAAATATGTCTTCAATTGAAGTAGGCATGTACGTCTTGTTAACAGCATTTTGCTTTGCAATTGTTGTTTTTGTAATATCGTGTGTTGTTTATGCATCAAAGTTTAAGCCATCTCACATAGAATGTGGTTTAGATTCCTCCGACATCGCAAAAAAAACCCTTAAACAGTGATTTATTAATTCGTGATTCAAAATTTCTAAAAGAGCCTACAACAAATGCGCACGATTGGGTCTGGCTAGGACGATCAACCATGGATAGGTCTTCGATGTTAACATTTTCATCTCAAGACCAAAATATTAATGCTAGAGGTACAACATCGCTGCGTCTAAATATAGAGCTATTGTATATGTATGAACATAGAATATACTGTATGTAGAATGCGCATCTCATATAAAGACAAAAATATTAAAGAAAAAACATTAATTAATACTGGACAAAAAAAACAGAAGAAAAATAAATAGATAAAAGAGCGTAACAATGCGACGCTCTCATCCTAACTACATACATACATATCGCTCATTTACTATAAGGCCGACATAAATCAAAAAACTTCGTTTTGTGTAGAACAGCATTTAATGTTTTATGATATTTTACTATTTTTAAATAACTTAAAAAAACGCCTGGTGGGTTCCCTCTGCCATCTTTTATCTGTAATTAATTGGAGCGTTTCCGCTTTTAGTTGTTTTCCCTTTATAATAACAATGCCAATTTCACAGTGAATTTCGCTTGAATTCAAAGTGGTGGACGCCTTAGCCAAGGTTTCAGATTTTATGTGAGGGTAAACAATGAATGTCTCGCTGCCTCATTAAGAGACACCCGACATTCTTGAATAATATTGGAAGTGGTGTACATGTATGTTCTCAGCGGATCTGATTAACGTTTTACTACCAGTCAGTATAAGGATATCTCCGCCTAATATCCGGTAATAACGAATCTGTTCTGCGGCTACTTTGATAGCCATTAATTTGGCCTGAAGTGTACAGCTGTGATCTGGCAGCCTTATTAAAAGTTCTAAGCTCAACATATTCGAATAGATAACACAGCCGACTTTTTCTTTTGATTCGTCTGTGTAAATTTGGATGACTCTTCCCTTGCGTGTAGGGGTTCCTTATAACAGGATCTCTCCGATATATGCCTAGCCATATCGTTTAACTAGTATACATTTTTAGGATTAATGTACCAGTTGAGTACGATCGTCTCTTTTCATAGTGTTAAGGTTCCAGTCAGGATGCACTAAGTAAGGTGAAATCGTTAAGGCAGCTGATTTTTATTTGTTTATTAAAAAAGTGCTTGGGTTGTGTCAAAATAAATTAATTTATTTTTATTCTAAAAAAAATTATATTTGTGTTTTCAAAGCAAAAAAATTTAAAATTTAAATTTATGAATTAAAATGTTCATAAAAAGTTTTCAAATAAGAAAACTCTGATGAAGAAGCATTAAAACATTGTCCTGCTGCAGATACAAGCTAAATGTAACGACGGTTTTATAGGTAATATTGTGAAATATACAAGAAATATTTCTTTCCAATGTTTGTTATTTTTCAATTTTAGAAATTTCATTTTGACAAAACCCAACTCTAGGCAACAAAAAAATATTGTGTTTGTTGCCGAAACGCTCTCACCTTACTTATTACATCATGGTTCCAGTTTAGTTTGCTGGAAAATAGTTGTGTTTTTATTCGAAGTTTATATAAATTTTCAGTACAAATTTAAATAGGTATAAATTTTATAAGTAGCAATAGCGATAAAACTTCAAAGCAAATTGAAAAAAAAATCAAATTTGTTTGAATTTTTTTGATGTCGAAACATTTGTTTAATAAGTTTGTGTCCGAACTAAACAAAAATTTGAAGATTTTTTATGGCCCTTTGTACTCGAAGTTTTGTCTACACAGAATTTTTTACTACTTTTATTTTTTATATAAAAATTTGTAAATATAAAATTAAAGTTAGAAACTATGTTGTTATTAATAAAAATGTGAGCTTGGTTATAAAATTGTATTAAATAAAAAATAAAACTATAAGAAAATAAGTACGAAAGAAACCAAAACGAATTGTCTTTGTTGTAAGAGAGCGGGTAGTGATACAACCCACAATATAAACGTGTTCTTTTATGAGATGCGCATGCGATTTATATTCTTAAGCTGGAGCCGCACCACGCATTCTACGCGTCTGTCAAAAAATAAGATCAATCTCCGTTATTTATGGACTGATAGAATAGTGAAAGGTTTAGATTCCAAAGATATCCGGAGTCTCCAGAAAATTGATTTCAACTTTTTTCACATTCGTGAGAAGGGAATATATAAGTTTGTCATTCCATTTGCAATTTCTGCAATATAATTTTCAGACCCTATAAAGTATATACTGGAAACAACAACAGCGATTTTTGAAAAAATTAAAGAAAAATTTTAAATTTAACAGTATGGTGAAGGGTATATACATAGATGCCGAATGTAGCACTCTTACTTGTTTTATCAATTTTAATAAATCAAAACGAGTTCAATTGTGAAAAAATAAATAAAAGCTAAAAAAACGCGACGTTCTTAATAAATAAAACAAAAAATGTATGTTTAAAAAACATTCCATATAACTCAAAGCGTAGAATGCGAAGAAGGCATAAAAAGCACTCAATGCTTTGACGCGAAACGCGTGTGGACCTCCAGTTTTAGTTAAAAGCTACATGAAGTTACACATAAATTATTTTGTATAATTAAGGTGCTTATATGATCAAGTGAATAAACAATGCAAAGCTCTTTCTTTAGGTGCGACAATGATATAGTGATGGAAAAACATAATGTTTTTAGGTGGAAAATTAATTTTCTCTATAGTTATTTTTTTAATATTTATCATCTATTATTAGCATTTGATACTTTTTGATACTCAAGTATATTGTATTTATTTATATACAGTGTCTCTCATAAGTATTCGAATTTATGTAAACTATGAAAAGAAACCAAATTTAATAATATATTTTGTGTGGAAAATAAATAAATAAATTTGTTATATTGTCTAGATAGTCCTTAGTTTTGATATCACGCCCCTTAAAAATTGGAAACTTTACATTTACTTAAATTAGTTGTGCTTTTTTAAAGAAAGTCCATGAAACTACTTCACAAAAGTATGCGAATTTTTCCTGTATTTCATATTTGATCATATTATACGATACACAAATTTTAGAATCGCATGGTTTTATGCTTAATATGGCTTTAAGGGGTTACTATCAACCGCATGGATATATTTTTGACCCATTTGGTCCACAATTTTGGGGGATTTGTACCCTCTTTTCATTTTTAGCTATATTTGTAATGTTTTCACCCTTTTTCCAGAAATAAAACTAAAATTTAATATTGGAATTTAATAGAACCCATAGGGTATCTAAAAATAATATTTTTTGTTATAAAGATCTGTACTTAAACGTTCCAAGATGTATTTTTGATATCGTTTTTCACTTTCTAATTGAATTATCTGGATCATAAGTCCCTTTTCGTACCTCTAGGGACGATATTTTTCGACAAAGTTGTCTAGTGTATATTCATGTACATATTGGCACTAATGTATTTTAAATTTTCAATATATTATAGCGGTATACAACCCCAAAACATGCCTTAACAAAACGTCATCCTATATAGTAGATTTCAGTTTTTACTACTCGTAACTTTCACGCTTATGTTGCCCGTTACAATAACACTGTGAGTCCTAAATTTTGGTTTCAATTTGATCATAGTAAATAATATTTAAACACATATCAACATTTTTGATGTGATCATAATGATATCGTGCCATGCAGCATGGAGTCCAGTGGTATATAAAAATAATGATTTTACTATTTTGAATGGTGTTTCTTCGAGGCATGTTTTGGAGTTGTACACTTTCACAACACATTGAAAACTTAAAATGTATAAAAGCTGATATCTAAAAGAATATATACCAGAAAACTTTTCCCGAAAATAGTTGATCCTAGTATTATAAAAATGGACTTAAGTTCCAATATATTGAATTAGCGAAAGAAGAATGATATTATTTTTAGATACCCCAAATTATCTAAATTATTTTTAGATACCCCAAAGGGTCTTTTAAGTCCCAATATCAAATTTTTGTTTTATCTCTGGAAAAAAGGAGAAAAATTTACAATTATGGCCAAAAATCGCTATTTTAATGATATTACATGAAAAGAGGGTACAAATTCCGCAAAATTGTGGACCAAATGGGCCAAAAATATATCCTTTCCGTGGATAGTAACCCCTTAAAACAATATTACGCATAAAAACCATTCGATTCTAAAATTTGTGTTGCGTATAATATGATCAAATATGAAATACAGGAAAAATTCGTATACTTTTATGAGGCAATTTCATGGACTTTTTTTTAAAAAAGCACAATTAATTTAAATCAATGCAAATTTTTCAAGTTTTAAAAAGCGTGATATCAAACATAAGGACTATCTAGACAATATAACAAATTAATTTATTTATTTTGCACACAAAATATATTATTAAATTTGGTTTCTTTTTATAGTTTACCCAAATTCGAATAATTATGAGAGACACTGTAGGTATAGTAAATAAAAACAAAAACCTTTAAAATTAGTTTTTAAAGTTTTAGTTATAAATACTATTTCAAAAAATAAAATATGCTTTTTGTATTTTTATGTAATATTGATCATCAACTTCTAACATATAAATTAGAGAAAAATTATTTTCCACTAAATACCATTTGGTTTCTTTTATCCATCGCTGTATATTAAAAAATATATTTGAAAAATATTTATATGTATTTTTACTAATTAGATTCTAGGATACGAATAACAAATAATCCAATTAGCAGTTATTCTACAAAAAATTCCAAACCTAATGAAAATACTACTACCTCTATCGGGCAATCTAATGGAATTCTGTGTAGTGAAACCAACCAAGTTAATAATGTCATGTAAGTACATTTAAGAAAATGTTTTCAATTCTTTTTCAAGGTCTTGATGATTATAAGTTTATCGAAATTTATATTTTATTTCTTCTTTTTTAATTATTATGGTGCGTGTTATATTTTTCTACGCTTTTAAGAACAAATATATTTATTTTTATTAAAATGTTATTATTTTGATATATGTTTATATAATTTTAAAACAATTAAAATAAATTTTTAACAAAAAGCAAACAAATATTTCGTTTTTTTAATGTTTTTTATCCATTTCAAAAAAAGTTTTATTTTTATACCATTCACCTTCGTGAGAAGGGTATATATAAGTAATTTCTTATAAAGAATATATCGTCACCTAAAACGTAAACGGCCCAATCTAACATTTTTAAAATTTTACAGGAGAAGCAAAAATCTATTTAAATTGAAAAATTTATTTCTATCAACGCGATTTATTTGTAGTAAATAAACAAATTGTTTAATAGTGAAACCTATTAATATACAATACATTAGAATCAACAATAAAATCCATTTTGAATTTTTGGTTAGTTGGGGCCGTTTGCGTTTCAGGTGACGATATACTTTTCCTGTAAAGTATATACATATTCCTTAAGCATAGCGAAGTCGATTAAGCCATGTCCGTCCTTCTGTATGTCAAAATCAATTTTCTGGAGACTTCAGATATCTTTGTGATTTAAATCTTCCAAAATTCTATCAGTCATGGTTTCGAAAGTCCATAAATAATGGAGATATCAGCAAAAAAACAGAGACAACATTGATTTTTTTTTTGCATTCTAACGCAAGAAAACAAGAACGTACAAATTGTGTTTGCTTGTGTGTATGTTGTGTTCGCTTGTGCTGGTTCACACAGGTAAACTTTTTTTGGAAACTTTTGATTTTGTGTTTGAGAGAAAGAGATGGTTGATATTTCTTTCTCTCACACACAAAAATCAAAAGTTTCCCAAAAAAAGTTTCCCTGTGTGAACCGGCACCTTGTTAACGACTGGAAACAACAACAACATTTAGCATATGTTTTTGTTGTTTTGTTTTTATCTTTTGTCTTTGCTTCACAATTTAGAAATGAAATACACTTTTGGAAAAATTAAAAAAAAAAAACATTTAAAATAAATATAAATGTTAGGTAAGGATATAAATCCATATGAACTTGTCTCAAATGTAGTTTCATATTTGACGTATGTTGATATAGAATTTTGTTAGCAATTTCCATTATTACACGCTAATTCACTATTTTTCGTCGCGGCATTTTTTTCTTAATGATTTAATAGTCAAAAATATACAGATTTTGGTTGAAAAAAATTGGAAAATTATGGACATTGTTAAAACATTCAGACAATTTTTTTACTCAATTGTGAATATATCTTGAAAATAATCTTAAAGGATTTTAATGGTCCGAATAAAAATTGTGACAAATTGTTCCCGGGAAATTAAAAAGTCTATTATTTTCATTTGCATTTTTAATGATATGAAATCTCAAATACAGTTTACCATCTACTTAAAAAAAAAAAAAAAAAAACATGTTAAAAATACAATTTGAGGTGTAAACTATTTTATATTAAATAAAAATTAAATTAAATATTAATGTAGATATATTAAATACAGGTAACTCTCGATTTTAATATAACGCATTTAAAAATAGCTCATTTACACGAAAAAAAAATCAACAAATAATTAGTTAATTAATTTTTGATAATAAAAAAATAAAAAAAAAAAATAAATATTGGAACACATTATATAACACATTTTATTTAATTGTTTATATTGAATTTTTAATGATATGAAAAACATTTTAAAAATACAATTTGAGGCGTAAACTATTTTATATTAAATAAAAATTAAATTAAATATTAATGTAACTCTCGATTTTAATATAACGCATTTAAAAATAGCTCATTTACACGAAAAAAAATCAATTAATTAATTTTTGATAATAAAAATAAAAAAAAATAAATATTGGATCACATTATATAATATATTTTATTTAATTGTTTATATTGAATGTCTTTCCAATGCTTGCACAATTTTTGATCCCAAAATAAGATTTATATTAACTCTGAATCTCATGTTATCGATTTGTATTTTCTTCGGTCCGGACAAACCGCGTAAATCGAGGCTTAACTGTATATCAATTAAAGGCCTGTACAAGACAACAATAAGACAACAAATTAAGTCTTATTGTTGACTTATGCAGGCCTTTAATATCAATGTAATAGTACGATACAAATTGTAGTACACGAAGGAATATAATTTGTTTATATTTTTATGAATATTTCTAGCAAAGCTTCAATAAAACCAATTGAGTATCGACCTCCAGTGCCACCTCATCGAAACATTGGAGTAAAGCAAAAAGCTAATTCTAACAGCGTAAATCTGAATAACGTGAGTAAATAAGTCACCCTTCGCAAATGCTTCTCTATAAAATATTTAATATTGATATTTGCAAAAAAATACTATGATACAACAAAATCATCTCTCTCTAAGATTCGAACGATTTCCAATATTTTATTATTGCTAACAAAAGCAATTTTGATTTTTTTAATATTTGTAGAGAATTGTTTGAAAATTATTATATTTATATATGTAGACAGTATTTAATATGTGAAATTTAATAATTCTAGCGATATAATAACTTAAGCCAAAATGTTTTGCAGAGGGTCACCAAAGAAAATGTGAACTTGTCACCAATTGAATCAATTCCATTATTCAATGACAAATGTAGAATGTCAGACATTGCACCGAAAGGTGATCACATTTCACCTGTGGATACGTATATCGCTGACGTCTATTTCCATAATGGAAAAGCAGTTAACAAAGAAAAACACAATGCTGAAAAACTTGTTGATTGTGCTAATCACAAAAAAAATGTTTTCCAATTCGATACATTGACACCGAAGAAACAACCAAACTCATCGGATGTGCCAGAAAAAGGTAAGCTTTCAATTAATTATTTTTAGAAAAATTGGCAAATACCCGGTAAAATGAGATGCTTAATTGGAAAAAGTGTCACAGGGTATACAGAGGCGTCACGAGCAAAAAACTATTTCCCTCTCTTTCGCACAAAACGAATTCAATAATTTTTTTTAGCTGTATTTTATATACCTCTTCTCACCAAACAATTTCAAAATCAAACAAAAGCTGATTTTAGACTTTTTTAAATGTCAAAAGTGACACCTCTGTATACTTTGTGAAAGTGTGTAAATTACCAGAGAACTACAAAAACAATTTATATTCACTTTTATCCATATAACGAAACTCAGTATTGAATAAAATAAAAACAAGTTGGCAAACTATTTGATTAATTTAGATAACTTCAAAACATATTATCATCATGTATTGTTGTTATGATCATATTGGGTTAAAATATGGGTATTTTCACCAAAAAGTTTTTGTCACATCATCTGCAACATGATCAATAATTCTAAAATTCTTAATATAGTATGGTGGCAAGCAGTGTAGCACACTTCACACTGTGCAACCATTGAGCGCAACCAAAGCACTGCTAACCATGTTAAACTTTTTACTAGCTAACTTAATGGCCGTTCAACTTGCCTCAACTCTGCGATCAGACTAAATGCCTGTGGCTCGTGGTCTGGTCACAGAAATTACGGGCACTCTACAATTATAAAACACTTCGAATCACTGCATTTAAATATTGATTATTGCATTATGACGCCCAACTTCGATAATCGCTTTTGCACCAGGTTTCCACATATGAATTCCGAATTAGAACCACCAACCACCTCCAGGTGTAACGAGAGTTTACACTGATAAAGAATTTGGTATTAAACCATCCTTCAGGCTGCCTAACTACGATAGTGTTCTTCAGGCAGAAATATCTGCTATCAAACGAGCAGCGAATTGGCTACTATCACTTATCGGAATGAGTAATTTCATGTCAAGTGGTCCAACTCAAAAAATCGATTTTGACGAAAAGCACTAAGGTTAGTACTATTGCATAGTAGGTCAGACACAAATTTTCAGCTCTATCGTTCAAGATCTATTCAAAGTTGGACATTTTGGTCATACAGGGTTTTATTCAAGTGAGTGTAACTTTTCACCAAAGGTTATCAGATAGCTATTTCTTCATTCTTTCCAATTTTTTTATTAAAAATTTTTTTTTAATAACTAATTTTTTTTTTTCGAAAAGGTCCCTTTCTTTTTGACTTAAAAGGAAGATTATAGAATTTCCTTGAAGGGCTTTATAGTCCCATAATGGGATGCGAGTGGGATATCTATCAAAAAAAATATTTTTTAACTCAAGAATAAAATTTTTTTAACAATATTTGGGACTTAATTTTCCCCTATTTTTTCAAAATGGACGTTTTTGTTGTATTTTTTACTCAAAAGAAAGCTTAGACAATTTCCTTTAAGAGCTTTGTGGTCACTTAGTTGGATGCAAGGGGCATATGTGGAAAAAATAATATTTTAACTCAAAAATTTTGCTTTTGGAGTTAAAATATTTTTTATTTATATACACTCCCGCTCACTTAAATAGGTTCACTGTTTTGTTTACATTCAATGTGAAAAAAGCTGTTTCCAGTATGGCATTACAATTATTACAATTCTTACTAGTTGAAAGAAATTTAAGCTCACATGTTTCATAATACGAAATTGCCCCCACTACATCCCACATCCTCAACAGCTATGCAAACGACTCAGGTAGAGCTCTTCCTTTCAAAAATCATAAAAATAATGATTATATCGATCTGGACCTTCTAAATTAAACATTTTTCATCCGAAAAAGCAAGATGTTGATATAGCTTTTTATAACCATGTGTTCACGTGTAAACTGAAGAGGATTTCTCTTTACGAGTGGCAATTGGAGTGGGTTTTATTAATGTTTTAATATTTCTAAAGCCTTGACCCTTCTTACAATTCGTTTTACTGTAGCTAGGCTTGCTGTAACACCCACTTTTTCTCTAATTTTTGCTACTGAATCACTTGATTTTATGAAATCTCTTCGGTCCGCTTTTGTTTTGACTCTATATGTAGTTCCATTTATGTTTTATTAATATTCAATATGTTTTCTTATAAAATTGCGAATAACATTGTTAATTTGCCCAATTTTTTTTGCCAAATTCCTGAGATTTTGGACAGTTTCCAAAAACGCTTGAATTTTGTCATTTTATTCTTTAGTTAATGGCTTATCGCAACATATTTGTTAAAAAATATATTGTCTATATTCACAGACACTAGAATATGAATGGATTTTACTCACTGTCAGCATTAAACTGATTTTATTCTGATTGAACCTATGTTAGAAAAAAAATGATTAAAAATTCGCTATTAGGTATTGCGCTAATTTTTGTCTCACTAGTAATACCTAAGGCATCATGTTATTATTTAAAATTTTAGTATTACTAATTAGTCCATTATTTTTTGCAATAAATTAATTTGAATGTAATCACAACAGTGAACCTATTGAAGTGAGCGGGAGTGTATATCCCACTAAGTAATCACAAAGCTCTTAAAGGCAATGGACAACAAAAAATTCAATTTTGAAAAAATAGAAATCCAGCAAAAATAGGTTTTACAAGAACCAACATTTTAAGAAGGTCAGTCCATATTTGGCCCTATCCTAATATAAATACTCTTCCAAAAGCAATTTGTTATTAATGAATCCTAATGTTAAGTATTATTATAGAAATACTCAACAAACTGATTTGATTTAAAAAAGGCCACGCTTTGAAATTCTGAAGAACATCGTCCATAATTAAACTAAGCCCTCATTAAGGAAATTATTCCAATGTTCACATTGACTTTAATTCACCTTATATTTACAAGACAGGTGGGTATATAAGATAAGATAAATTTACACTCTTACCTGTTTATTATGGCAGTGAAGCAAAACAATAGTAACTAATTTGTTTTCAATTTTAGTATGAAAATTGCGGTTGTATTTTGTTTACTCAAAAGAAAGCTTAGACCATTTCCTTTAAGAGCTTTGTGGTCACTTAGTGGGTGGGGCATATGTGGAAAAAATTATATTTTAACTCAAAAACTTTGCTTTTGGAGTTAAAATATTTTTTATATATCGAGGGACTATTCAATAGTCACTATCTGCCATTTTCAAGAAAATAAGATTTTTATGTTAAAATATCCAGCAAACTATCCCACATCAGTGACATACATTTCAAAAGAAAAAAATATTTTTTTGGCTATTTTATAGCAATTTTTAAATTTCTGGATCTTAAACAAAGAAAAATTCTGAATGAAAAACTCTCTATCTTATCCAAAAATTGCTCCAAACTCTATTATTTTGGATAATTTTCTGTTGCAAAACAAGTGTTTTTACTAATTTCGACATGCTGAACACAAATCCGCAATTCGGTTTAATAGTTATCGAGATATCGCTCATTATGACACTAATTTGATTAGTTTTATAGCCGTGTTTAACCATATAACATTGATTTTGGACCAAAATCTTATAATCTGTTGCTTTTTCAACAATTTGGTTTATATTATTTCATTAAATTGCATAAAATATAATATTTATTGATATTAAATCAAATAAAAAATTTATATTTCTATGAAAAACTCTCTATCTGAAGGTTGTAAAAAAAATTTCGTAGAAAAACAGCTCTGTATGATATAAATTTTGTGAATTTTTGAAAATAATGCAAAATATTAAATTCTTTTTATATAACGATTTAGAATATGGCCGTAAAAATATATTGTAGAAGAAAAAATTTAAAAATCTTCACGAACTACCGAAATAAACAGTTTTTTTTGCTTTCCTAAAAACTTGTGTTATTTTACATAGAGACTATTGAATATAGTCCCTCGATATATACTCAGCCAACAAAGTCTGCGCTCACCTTAGACATTTTTGGGAAAAATAAAAAAACACATAATAAATATTGAATTCAAATCAAAATTTTTTCATAAATAAAAAGAGATCACTTCATTTTTAAAATAATTAGTCATTAATGCATTATCAAATAAGTATAACGACCAAAAAGTCTGCGTTCAAGGTTTAAAAAATTTTTGAAAGTTTTAATAAATATTAAAAAATGTAAAATTTAATATTTTGTTAGATAGCCACGCTGTTTTAAGACTTCACTCTATTTGGCTTAGAATGACCAATTTCCCTGTTTCCTCTGCTGTTATCTTCTCCCATTCTTCCTGCATAACAGTTCGTAAAGTTTCCTTGCTGGCGAATTTTGGAGCTGTATGCTTTGGATCGTTATCTTGTTGGAACAAAACGTCGATGATAGGTTAAGTTTTGCTGCACTTTGTTTCAGGTTTTGTTTTAAAATGTTCAAATATCCATATTTATCCATTGTCGATTCAATAAATTCAAGTTGACCCACCCCTGAAGCCGCCATGCATCCCCAAACCATAACTCCACCACCACTACCATGTTTTACTGTACCAACAACATTTTGTTTATCAAGCGCAGTTCCTGATTTCCGGCACACAATTTGACGACCTTTTATTCCAAAAATGCAGAACTTACATTCATCTGAAAATAAAACTTGTTTACAAATTTCTGGGGGCTTATTTATGTAATTACGGGCAAATTCGCGCTTCTTTCTGTTTACAGCAGATATGTATGGCTTTCGTCGAGCGACTCTACCATGATATCCAGCTTTGCGTAAAATTTTTCTAGAAGTTTCGCGACAAATACTTTTTTTATACCCTCCACCACCATCAGAGGTGATAGAGGGTATATATAAGTTTTTCGTTCCGTGTGTAACACCAAGAAATATTCATCTAAGACCCAACAAAGTATATATATTCTGGGTCCTTATCAAATTCTGAGTCGATTTAGCTATGTCCGTCTGTCTGTCTGTGTAAAACACGCTCACGTTAAAACTAAGCAAAGGAAATCAACCAATTTCGCCCTAAATATTTATTATTATCTTAAGCAGTTTGGTATTGAAAATCAGCAAAATCGGTTCACAACGTAAAAAGTTATGAGTAAAAATTTCAGACTACCTCGAAAAAAATTACGTTTTTTTCATAATTCTTTTGAAGTTTTCTCAGAAACTGCCAAAGATATTTCGATGAATTTTGTCACACATTATTTTTTCAGAGCAGTGATCAATTGTGTTCAAGATCTTTACAACCGATCGAATATTTCCCATAGCCCCCATACAAAGGTATATATTCCCGGAAATTAGTTTATCGTTAATAACTCCCTCAAATATATCGGTATCAACACAAAATTTTGTACGTGCAAATATAATATAAACGGAAATCATAATGTCAACTTAGATCTCAGTCGGACCAAAATTGGTCATAGCTCCCATATAAGGCCCACTTCCGAAAATCATTTAAAAGTTCATATTTCATTGTCAAATAAAGCTATCTTGATAAAATTCAACACAAATATGTTTAGTTTAAATATGAATCACTCTACGAAATTTTTTCCGGATAGGCCCATAATTGGTCATAGCTCCCATATAAAGTCCACTTCCGAAAATCACTTAAACGCATATATTTCATTAAATAATAAAGCTATCGGGATAAAATTCGACACAAATATGTTTTGTATACATACAAATCATTCTACAAATATTTTTACGGATCGGTCCATTATTGGTCATAGCTCCCATATAAGGCCCACTTCCGAAAATCACTTAAAAACACATATTTCATTGTCAAATAAAGCAATCGTGATAAAATTGGACATAAATATATTTTGTCTAAATATGAATTACTCTACTAAATTTTTTCCGGATAGGCCCATAATTGGTCATAGCTCCCATATAAAGTCCACTTCCAGAAGTCACTTAAACGCATATATTTCATTAAATTATAAAGCTATCGTGATAAAAATATGTTTTGTGTACATTCAAATCATTCCACCAAATTTTTTACGGATCGGTCCATTATTGGTCATAGCTCCCATATAAGTCCCACTTCCGAAAATCACTTAAACGCACATATTTAATTGTCAAATAAAGTTATCTTGATAAAATTCTACACAAATATGTTTTGTCTTTATATGAATCACTCTACGAAATTTTTTCCGGATAGGCTCCCATAGAACGTCCACTTACGAAAATCAGTTAAACGCATATATTTCTATGAATAATAAAGCTGTCGGAATAATATGTTTTGTGAGCATATAAATCATTCTACCAAATTTTTTCCTGATTGGTCCATACATGGTAATAGCTCCTATATAAGGTCCACTTCAAAAAATCACTAAACGCACATATTTCATTATCAAATAAAGATATCTTCATAAAATTCGACACAAATATGTTTTGTGTAAGGTCATAGCTCCTATACATATAAAGTCCACTTCCGAAAATCACCTAAACGCACATATTTCATTAATTAATAAATCTATTGTAATAAAATTCGACTTGAATTTTTTTTTTTTGGCATATAAATCATTATACGAAATTTTTTCCTTATCAGTCGATAATTGGTCACAACTCCCATATAAGAACCATTTCCTAAATTACTCAAATACACATTGACAATCAAAGTTATCGGGATAAAATTTGACATAAATGTGTATTTTGTATATATAAATCATTCTACGGAATTTTTTCCGGATCGGTCCATAGGTTATCATAGCTCCCATGTAAGGTATACTTCATTTAATCATAATCATTTAATACCACTTAATTCGTAATTAAATTATTATATCCGGATAAAGTTCAAATGAGTATCTTCTGTGTACAGATAAATCATTATATTAAAATGTTTTCAAACTGGCCTATAAATTAGTTTGACATATGTATAAATGTTAGTACCAAAGAATAAATAAGAAATGAAACTGTTGTCAAAAGTACCTAAGTCTACTGTCATCCGGTACCTAACTCTAAGAATGTATTAGTAGAATTCTCAAGTCAACATAGTTGCAAAAAATAGTATTGAAAAATATTGAAAAAAAATTATTACATTTCAATTTATACTTTGAAAGGTTTCTTAAGATATTTTGCACATATTTTATCTATAAACATTTTATAAACACGTCTATTTGTTTTTAAGCTATAATATTGAAAAAATAAATTATTTATTTGAAATATCGTTTTCGTTTACCATACGAAAATTTACAACATTGCTTTTTTAGTTTTAATTTCAAACAACAAAAATTCAATGTCAAAAAACAAAAAATATTTTTTTTTTCGTTTGTAAAAAATATATTATATTCGGGCTATTAAATGTGTTTAAATTGTACAAAAAAATTATAAAATATAATGTTAAGTGATAAAAAATATTTCAAAGTGCTATTATCCTCAAATTTTCGCGAAAAAGTTTTGAAGTTTTGAGAGAGAATAAAATTTTTACATATGTGTTGGATTTACACAGCACTCGTCTGTGAGAAGAGCGTAATGTTATCGTTGTAAAAAAATTACAGCGTTTCACTTCTTGTTTATTCTTTGGTTAGTACCATAGATGACATAGATAGCCAACTCAAACTTTACCACGAATAAAAGAGCTTTCTCTCTTCACACTTACATGTTCTGTGTAAATTCAACACAAAGCTACAACAACAAATATTCAATATTTTAATTGCAAAATTCGCACAAAAAAACGATTCGGACACAAATTTTATAACACAAACACACATTTTTTATTTTTTTACAATTATTTTATCATAAATTCTTCATCAAAAACTTTTTAATTTTCACAAACCAAAAATATTAATTTTTTAATTATTTGACGTTTCATTTTTTGTTTTTCTAATTTCAAATTGAAGGTGCAGAGTAGGATTTTTTAGTAGCAAACAAATTTATGAAAATCGAAAAAATTAAAGAAATTTACATTTTAGCAAATATAAAATGCATGAAAAATATTAACACGCTTTTATAAATGCAATCTACAATTCAAAATGTAATAATATAAGAAAATTAATGCTATAAAAACATTGTACTATTATTTCGACCGATTTTATGCAACTATGTGGGCATTTTATGTGTGGTAAAAAGCTTTTATACACTAACACTTCTAAAGAAAATCTTACTAATACATATTTAGAGTTAGGTTTTTTTTGACAACTGAGTTAGGTTTTTTCCGGGAGAGTTGGCCTTCTACGGTAATATTCTATGGTTAGTACCCTCAATACGGAAACAAAAATGTACCCAAGCTATCTAAAAATTAGATAGTTAAATGGGTTTTAATAAAAAGCAGCTTGCTGGTGGAGGGTATTTAAGATTCGGCATAGCCGAATATAGCACTCTAACTTGTTAAATGTTTGATTTACATTTTCAACAATTTTTGAAGATGTAATTCGAGGATTTACTTTCACTTATTGATTATTTTGCGCTCTTCTCTTTCTGATAATATTTTTGGCCGACCAGATCGCTTGGATGTTAAAATTCCGGTTTCACTGGACAGACGAATACGTTCTTCCAATAGTTTGGCCAATTTTTCTAAAGCTTTTTCCTTCTTTCCACAATTTAATAATAATTTTTCTTTACCTTTGCTATCCATTTTTTATTATTCTTACAACTTTTATACAAAAATATGCAAATGATGTTGTAAAACGATCTATTGTAATAACAATTAACTAAAAGTGTGCAAAAACAAGAAAAAATTACAAAAAATGTAACGGCACTATCACAACAAAACAAATGAACGCAGACTTTTTGGTTGCTTTATTTACGTGTTACCAAACTTTCGCATCTCGCTTTTAAATAAACGAAGAAAAAAAATATGGGATTTTTTGTGCTTTTTGATATAAAGATTGCTATGAAGCGAAATAAATAAAAATAACATATTTTAATTACATATTTATATCTACATTTTATATCGTTAATAAACATTTATAATGTGAACGCAGACTTTATTGACCGAGTGTATATACATATGTAGGGTAGAAGGGGGACCATACGCCACTTTTTTTTTTGAGGCGGCATCAAATTAAAACCACAATACATATTCTTAATTTTTTTCTTGTTTCGGATACTTAGATATGTTGGCTTTACTTTTATCCCTTTCAATCTTTCCTAAGTCATCCTCATGCACATATTTTTTTAACTTTTCCGCACTGACCAAAAACGGCGATACTGCCCCATGCATGGGGTAAATACGCCAAGGGGATGGGGCAGATTTGTCATTAGTAAAATAAGCCAAAAAAATTAAAAAATAAAAATTTATTTTGCTGTTTTATATTTTAATTCACTAAACAAAGTATAATAAACTAGATATTTATTGTTTATTTCACATAACTTATCAAAAAAAATTAAAACAAATTATTACTGATTTTTTCTATATTTTAACCAAATTTTGTTCTACATCACAAGCATTACATATATTTTGCGAATGTGATCCACGGACAGTTCTGGGGTTTAGTTTAAATTTTTTTCGGGCTTCAAATTATATTATCGAAAATATTATTACGTCTTATTATTCACTATTATTAACGTTCTATCACTAACCAATATATTTTCTATCACAAAAACTAAAAAAGTTAGCACAAAAAATTCACACAGTGAAAAACAATTAATCACGTCTAGCTCCCATCATATGTAAAGTTAATCTTTCAAACTTTCAGGGATGATAAATAATCGATAAACGAAAACAAAATTTGATAATGCGATAAAATCGGTTTTCAAGTTATTCGCTTTGGCAGATGTGCCCCTATGGCAATGATCCCCCTTCTACCCTACATAGTATATCCCACTAAGCTTTCTTTTGAGCAAAAAAAAAAAAAAATACAACAAAAGATCCATTTTGAAAAAATAGGGGAAAATTAAGTGCCAAATATTGAAGCAAAATGTATTCTTGAGTTAAAAAATAATTTTTTTGATAGATATCCCACTCGCATCCCATTATGGGACTATAAAGCCCTTCAAGGAAATTGTATAAGCTTTCTTTTAAGCAAGGTTTTAGGTAAGAAGGGCAGCCATTCAATCAAGGATGAGTGGCTCACATGGGTCCACCTAATTGCGGTCCCGTTGTGTTACCCTAGTGGTCGTAGGAGTACACTTGATTATTACTCTCTACTTACAGATTTAAACCAACCGGTTTGATTCACAAAGTTTAGGATATTCTTCAGGCATATCCCAGATAGCTCATCCAGACAAGATAAAGCAGCAAGGCCGAAACATTGTTCTCTGCTTTCATTGAAAGATGGGCAATAGCAGAGAAGGTGATGTATTGTGTCCTCTTCTTCCTCATTATTACAACTCCTACAGTAGTCGTTATATTCGAGACCCATTCTTCTGGCATGATTGCCAATAGTACAGTGTCCCGTTATGACTGATACCAGCATTCTTATCTGTTCCCTGAGAAAGCTTAATAGCAAGCTTGACCTGGGACCGTCATATAGAGGCCAAATTGACCTCGAATTGAGACAGGTGGTTTCACTGAACCATCTGATTTGAGCCATTTCATATAGTTCGTTCTGAACCAGTAGCTTACAGTCAGTAAGAGAGATACCAGTAAATGCGTCGATTTCATCTTCCCCTCTCATCGCACCATTCCTGGCAAGTTCGTCAGCTATACAGTTTCCCTGACAATTACTATGTCCAGGGACCCATATTAGCGTTATCCTAGAATCTCTGGCTTGCTTCCTCCTCTGAACGTTGCCGTTTAGGCGCCGCTTCCGTTTTCACTTCGGCGGGAGGAGAAGCATTGTCGTTGCCAGCGATTTGGGCCTTGGCCCATTGGAGGGAAGCTGATTGCTCCGTAGTGAGTTCCCCGGGTGGTTTGGACCCGAGTAGCTCAATAATCCTAAAGGCGGAACGCCTTGTAGTTGCCGCCCGCTTGGATGGTTTTTTGTGCCGAGTCGATTGTTGATTGCCGGACTTGGCAGGGGGTGGTACATCCCCAGGACAGGAGGATACCGTCACTTAGCCTGGAGGTACAATTGGCACTTGGGAAGCTGGTGTAAGAGACGACTTAGCCGACCCCTTATCATCAGTACCCGAAGCAGGGTTTTTAACCGCCTTAGCGGTTTGGGCTGCAGCAGCTTTAGAGGTACTTGCTGTGAAGTCCAGAGGTACCTCGCCACTTGTAAGCAACTACGAATAGTTTTAAATTTATTACATTCAGCCAGCCTGGGTGTACCAAACTGGCCTCCTGCGACGCCGGTAACTCGCAAACTATCCTGACCCGGTGTGGCCGCCTGACTAGTCTGGGTAACAGTCGCATTTGACTTTCCACAGCCCATTACCGTTGCTGTGGAAGTAGGGTTCCCGGAGATTATGAAGCCCCTGACCGGGTACGCGGAGCATGCTTCTTTGTTCTCTTCCATGGTTTTGTCGTTGTGACAAGTGCATTTTTAACCTACTGCCAAGTTAAACTGCCGATCCCACAGGGGAAACAGACGCAGACCACCAGCCGCCCAATATGGGAACAGACGCTGGTGCATTCAGACGGACGTTACACATTCAAGTATATGGTTCATAGAATCAGCCGGACTTGCTTTCCACGACCACCCCTCTCAATGAGCCGTAGAAAGCGTCTGATAGCCGTCCCATAGGGAATCAGACGCTACCAGACAGGGGGCAGGGTAGTTCTTAGTTTCGCGCTCAATGTAAACCCGTCTGGAATGGGTGACCCTACCAGGAATAGCCAACTTGTTATGGCCATTCCCTCCAGCAAGGCTCTACAGATCATCGCGCTTAAGCATCTGCATCACGTCAAGGTGACAACCCATCGCAGATGCTCTTTTAAGCAAGAAAAATTAAAAAAAAAAAATATTAAAAATCTGAATCTGAACTCCTTTGGACAATTTTTGCTAGGACCAATAGGTGAAATGTTACACTAATTTTAATAAAACCATGTATGACCAAAATGTCCAACTTTGACCCCCTCTGACTCCGGCAGTTCTTGACCGATAGAGCTTTGTGTCTGGCCTACTATCCCATAGTACTAACCTTGGTGCAAATGGTGCACTCATACCAGGCGACTAGGACTTGTATATAATGTTGTCACAATGAGGAAGAAGATGAGGCGATATCGCATCTACTTTGCTATTACCCTGCGTTTACTGAAAGCACAGAACATCACTTTGGTGCTCCCTTCTTGTCAGGCATGGAGGAGCTTTCTGGGATAGGTCTGATGAATATCCTATGCTTCATAATTCAATCGGTTGGATTAGTTCTGGAAACAGAGAGTGATATCAAAACACACTCCTACGACCACTAGGGTAACACAACGGGACCAGCTTAAGTGGACCCAAGTGAGCTGCTTCTATAGCAGCTGCCCTCGATACCTAATCTAACCTATTGCTTTTGTTTTCGAAGAATTGAATTTTAATCTATTATGAAACACCCATTCGGAAACCTTAGACAATGTCTAAAAAAGTTTTACAAATAAAATTAACGGTGAATTCTTCAAAATCTTAAATGTAAATTAAAAAGAGAAAGGAACCTAGGACGAAACCTTAAGGCACGCCACTTAGACAATCAGATATTGTAGATTGCATTAGACCATTACCAACATAATATGGTTACTTACGGTTTGCTGTCAAATTTCTGCAATTTCGGTCTGCGGGAACTAGTTTTAACAGCTTTAAACACTTTTCGAACATAGATCCTGTTCTTTTTCGAGCTTTACTTTGAACTTTCGAATTTAATTTCGAGTATTTGAGATATTATTCGCTTAAAAATTAGTTTTTTGTGTTTTTTTATATAAAATAACCTGAAAAACAAATAATTTCTTTGCCAAGGGCAAGGGTTGGGCAAACTGGGTTATTTTTATAACCTACACCACTTTGGTGGGGAGGGCATATTGAGTTTGTACTGATATTTGTAACGCACAATAATATTGGTCCTATACCCACCTTAAAGTATACCAATCGGCTTAGAATAATTTTTCCGTCAGTATGTCCGTCCGTCCATGTAAATCTTGTAATCAAACTACAGGTCGCAATTTTGAAGATAATTCAATGAAATTTGGTACATGATCTTCTATTGTCCCAGGGACTATTGAAAATGGTTAACATCGGTCCATGATTTCACTTAGCCCCCATACAACTGAACCCGACGAATAGGGATTTCAAGTTCATAATTATGTTTAATATAATCGTATCTCGACAAAAAGCTGCAAAACCAAGTTCTATACTAGCCTTGATGACTCTCATGAATTTTATAATTATAGCGTCTCATTTGACCATAGCCCTTATACAAAGCCCACTTCAAAATTTGACTTAAATGTCCACAATTTTATTCAACAATAAATAGCTTAAGTATATCTGAGACAAGGTAAAATTCAATTTAAATGCTTTATTATGAAAACTAAATCACATTTTATTTTTGTAACTGGTGTAGGCCATTATATGGTCGGCCTCGCCCGACTATAATTTCTTACTTATTTTTACTTATATTTGTTTTTGTTGATATAACTTTTTAACTGTATAACAGGATAACCAGGCAACTGTGAATAAACTTATTGTTTGTTATTACTAATGTAGAGAATATTAGTTTATAAGAGGAAATGAAACATTTAGAAACCAGTTTACTAATTAACAATAGTTGACCGTGTCAAACACTTTACTTAAATCTAGCGATTCCATGGTAGACATTTTATTGGAGTTTTGACGAACATTTTTCGTAGGTTAGGTTTATAGGAGGATGTATATTACATCAAATCTGAAGAAGTACACCTAGGCCACTATCGGGTCTGTTGTGCGCTCCTGGAAGAAAAATTTTTGTTAGTAAAAAACAATGTTCAATGTTCAGAAAATCAGTTTGCTAGACGGAATTTGTATCACTCCCAAGGTAGTTGGATCTAACTTAGACAGTGGCAAAGAGAATGCTCCAAAGTTTCACTGTCATCTCCACATGCTCTACATTCGTATGAATCCGCATGTCCAATTCTGTATAGCCCATAACCCTGTGTGTCCATTCAGAATACAAACCATCATACTAACCTCAGACTTACTCAAGAAAAAGAAGATAAAACCTTATTAACACTCCAAGACATCAGCAAACTGATATTCTCCAGCAAACAGTAAGTGAATATAATCAGCAAAAATATACAATTGATAAGAAAATAGTTATGAAAATATAAAGATCCTTTCATAACACCACTTGTGACCAAAGAACATACAGAACAACATTGACACCCTCAACACACTGATATCTATTAGAAAGATAGAAAAATAACAATCTAAAAGCAGTGAAAGATAATTAAAAAAAAATATAGCCAAATCATTCGTATCCATAACCGTACACCTAATAAAAGTGAAGTGGTATTATAACCACGACGAAAACCAGTTTGATAGGGATTAATCAAATTGTTGCTATCTAAATATTCTAGCATTGTTTTCATAACATGTTCTACGATCTTAGATAATATAGGAACTATACATATCTGATAATAAGACTACATTCATTTCCATTTTTACTAATAGTAACCACCTTAAGTTAAAATGTTATTCACAAGTTACAAATAAATAAAAAATGCATTTCAATAAAAGGAAACATCATCTTAAACAAGTTAGAGTGCTATATTCGGCTGAGCCGAATCTTAAATACCCTCCACCAGCTACTTTTATATTAATACTTTTTTAATTGATCAAATATTTGTAAAAAATAAGTTTTCCAAGATTTAAACAGCTTATTAAAATTGTAAGATTTACTGAACATTACAAACGGCATCTTCTTTTCTATTTTTATAGCGCCCAAAGATATGCTATAGCGATATTTAATAAATTGCCTGTATGCATGTTTGTGGAAGATTTAAGGATTTTCAAAATATATAATAAAATACAGTTAAAGTGATTTTAGGGGGAGAACCTAGTACGGGAGGTATGACCAATTATAGACCGATCGTAAAAAATTATTTAATCTTAATTTCTGTATATGTTCTGTATATTTCTGTATATAAAAGCTATATATAATTTAGTAATAAGTAATGTGTGATTAAGTGATTTTCATAGTTAGTCAATCCCACGACACTCCAAAGGAAAAATCGGACTCTCTCACAAGATCTGAGGCAAAAAGGATCAGGTCTCCCGAGGAGTTGACAACTGAGAATAAACCTAAGAAGAAAAAGAGCTCCCCGTCTTCTAATAAACAGTCGAAGCCAAGCCATACTTCACTCAAAGGAATCTCAAGTGAGAATCCTGCGAGTAAGGGTGACAACGCCAAGCCAGATATTCCTAAGACGAACACATCGGCGAAATCAACCTCGAAGGTAAGGGAATCTCAAAAGAAGCCCCGAAAAACGAGGAAGGAGAAGCTAGACGGAGGAAAAGGAAAAGAGCCGCCATCTTACGCCAAAGTTGTCAGAAGTAGGCACCGGGACGATCTCTGCTATGCAGTTTACGATGCCGGTAATCCGACAGGCAAAATTCCAAAAGACCAACAGAGTAAAATAGAAGACCTGGTCAACAATAAGATAGTGGACCATGCAATCGCTTCAAAGGGCAAACAACCAATAGAGAGCGAGAGCTGCGAGTTCAGCATGGGCGTGATGTTGATGAGGTTGGCATCTCACCAATGTGTTAGCACCCTAAAGAACTTGGTGGAAAGTATCCCTCCTCCCTGGGACGGCGCTAGGCTGGGACTGGCAAAGAAGAGCGAGCTTCCGGTGCTTCTAAAGTCCACTGTCTACATAAAAGGATGGGGCAGTAAACTGGCCAATGAACGTATACTGGAAATTCTTGGAGGTCAAAATGCTGAGCTGGCCGTGGAAAAATGGGATGTCTTTTACAGGAAAGAAGAACCTGAGGGAACTTTATTTGTAATAGGTATCGACCAGAAATCCATGGCTAGTCTTGCCAAGAATAAAGGAAGGGCTTACTTCGCCTCTAAATCTGTCATATTCAAAATTGGTAAGGTGCCGATTGGAAGGGCTGTTACAACAAGCCTCGAAAAGGACACCAAAAAACCTAAGACCACAGCATCAGTATCCACTACTGATAACGTTGATGAGTCAAATCCTAAAATCGAGGAATTTACCATTAACTCGCCAGAAGAAAGTGTAGTTGCCCTTTCCAAAATTGGGAAGGCGCCGATTGAAAGGGCTGTCAAAACCGGCCCCGACAAGGACACTAAAATACCTAAGACAGTACCCAAAGTATCATTAGCAAGTACTAGCAATGTTGAGGAGTCAAATCCTAAAAGCGAGGAGGAAATCACTCACCCGCCAGAAGACAGAACAGCAGTGCTCTCCAGAATTGGGAATGTGTCTATTAAAAATACTGCTATTCATATGCCTGATAAGGACACCGCAGTGCCATCAACAGTACCCACTGCATTAATAGCCACTTCAGGCTATCCGGAGGAGTCAAATCCAAAGAGCGAGGAGGTGACCACCAACTCGCTGGAAGACAGTTTAATGGATGACCATGATTGAGGTTATCCAAATAAACCTCCATCGGAGCGAGACAGCTACCAACGCTCTGATGGCTAAAATCAACACAGGTAAAATATATATATCTTTAATCCAGGAACCTTGGACGATTCGCAACAAGGTTTCTGGATTAAATCACGTAAATGTCCAACTTTTCTACGCTGATACAGGATCTCGCCCGAGAACATGTATCTTATGTCACAAGAACTTATGTTTTCTCCTCTCAACAGGATTATCAACATCGGATGCAACGGTGCTGAAGCAAGGTCGTGGCAACATATTCCTTGCATCTATTTACCTGCCTTTCGATTCTCCGACACTACCACCAACGTCGGATCTGATGAAACTGGTTGAAGAGGCACAAAGAAAAAATAAGAAAATTGTAATAGGTTGTGATGCCAACTCGCACCATGTAGCTTGGGGTAGTACAAACACCAATCGCAGGGGACAAGCCCTCATGGATTTCCTTAATACTAAAGACTTGATAACATTGAACTTAGGTAATAAAGCTACCTTCGTCAATAGAATCAGAGAAGAAGTATTAGATATAACTATATGTTCAGAAGAGCTTATAAACGAAATTCAGGATTGGAGAGTTTCGGATGAGCACTCCTTTTCTGATCATCGGTACATAAGATTCAAAATACTAAGGCCACCACCAAAGCCGATAAAGTTTCGGAATAAGTCTAAATGGAATTTTCCCGGCACTTTTGCAGATGGAGGCGGGACTGGTTTCCGTACATCTGTCACAGATATTCACTGCATGCTTAAAATTGGCATATACCCCAGTTAAATGGCAGGATGCAAGGGTAATATTTATACCCAAACCAGGGAAACCTAGCTATGCGACACCTAAGTCCTATCGACCGATAAGTACGTCCTTCCTACTTAAAACCTTGGAACGGATAGTCGATAGCATGGTTAAAAGCAGCATACCATACAAAGACCTTAAATATAAGCAGCATGCTTATGTAAAGGGACGATCGGTGGAAACCGCTTTAAATGAAGTTGTCCACTACATAGGTGAATCTTTCGATAGCAAACTGTATACACTGGCGGTATGCATTGACATCGAAGGCGCTTTCAATTACGTGCACACTAATACCCTTATCCAATCCCTAGACCAGTTTTATGTTGACCGGGTGCTCCGTAACTGGATCAACTACATGCTAAGGAACAGATGGATAAGCTGCGAGATGTACGATATAACTATCAGGAAAAAGGTATTTCGCGGTATACCCCAGGGTGGCATTTTGTCACCTTTACTCTGGGTTACCACGATTAATAGCCTCCTAAGGACCCTAACCGAGAAAGGACTTAGACCTGTCTGCTATGCAGACGATGTCGTAATACTTTTAAAGGGAAAGGATCCAAATTACTTGTGTAGAAGAGCTGAGGAGGCTCTGAATACGGCCTTGAGCTGGGCTCAACCGAGAGGCCTCAATGTTAACCCGGCGAAGACGGAAATCTGTCTTTTCACAAGAAAGACAAAAATTTCTACGTATACTGAACCATGCTTCCTGGGCAAGAAGATACCGGTGACAGACAAAGTTAAGTACTTAGGTGTAATACTTGACCGGAAATTAAAATAGAGACACCACATAGAGGATAGGATCAACAAGGCACATCGGTGCTGGGCGATATGTAGGAGAACCATAGGCATGAAATGGGGTCTTAGTCCTACTATGACAAATTGGCTTTATAAAAGTGTAATTAGACCAATTCTAGATTATGCTTCAATAATCTGGTGGACTGCTTTGGACAAAAAGTGTAATATCAAACTACTACAGGGAGTTCAGCGTACATGCTGCTTGGGTATAAGTGGTGCCATGTATACTACTTCAACCAAGGCTCTGGAAACGTTGCTAGATATTCCACCCATTGAAACATATATAAGATATGAGGCGGCGCTTACAGCCGAACGGCTCTTTACTTTAGGCGAACTGGCCAAAAACGGTTATAGGACACGTCATCAATGTATACTGGACACATTGGAAGGTTATACACATTCATCGGACGTGCCTGATCGCATACCAGACACTGAATATGTCGGAAACTTTGAAACGCTAATCCCAGATAGAATGTCTTGGTCAAGCGGAACATTAGAGCAAATACCAGTAGGAATCCGTTGCTACACGGATGGCTCTAAATTAGGGGACAAAGTGGGCCTGGGGTTCTATATTGAAGACCCAGAAACAGAAATATACCACCGTTTACCTAATCATAACACAAGCTTCCAGGCAGAAGTACGAGCAATAACGGAATGTGTAAATTGGATTAGAATAAATATGGCGCCCACAGGGCTTAATATATTTACCGACAGCCAGAAGGCAATTTGTGCGATATCAGGTGATAGAATTAAATCTAAGACCGTATTGGATTGTAAGAAAGCTTTAACTGAATACTCTCCCAGAGGTAAGGTTCACATTATATGGGTACCAGGCCACTCGGGAGTAGTCGGCAACGAAAGGGCGAATGTAATAGCTTTAAAGGGAAGGGAGCTCGATGTAGTTAACCTGACAAACGCAAAACCATTCGACGCAACAAAAGCTGAATTAAAAATATGGATGAGAGAATCCCATAAGGCCTCTTGGAATAATGAAACGGTGGGTAGAACCACAAAGATTCTATGGGGTGACCCTGATGAGAGCAAGACGAGAAATCTTCTCAAAATGAGCAAGTCTGAGGTTAGTATGATGGTACGTATTCTGAGTGGACACACAGGATTACGAGCACATCTATACAAAATTGGACGTGCGGATTCAGACGAATGTAGAGCATGTGGAGAGGACAGTGAAACTCTGAAGCACTTTCTTTGCCATTGTCAGGCATTCGTCGAAGTTAGATCCAAGTATCTTGGAAGTGATGTTATTCCGGAAATAACATTCTTAACCAACACCGATTGGAAGATTCTTAGGAATTACGTCCAGGAAACTGAGTTTCTGAACATGGAAAAATAATACATTCAGTGAACAATTTTTTTTTTTGTCTTTCTTGAATTGGAGCGCACAACAGGCCCGAAAGTGGCCTAGGTGTATTTCTTCGGATTTTATGTAGTATACATCCTCCTATCAACCTAACCTAAGTGATTTTCTGAAGGGAATCTTGTATGGGACCGACCGCACCCATATTATGAACCAATCGTGAAAAAATCTTGAAATAGAATTTTTGTATACAAAACTAATATTTGTGACAAATTTTGTATCAATAGCTTTATTTGGTAATGAGTAAAATCGTAAAACAATTTTATAGTGTAATTTAAGATAATAAGAGTAATGAGTTATGTGCGTTTATGTGATATGTGCCTTTAAGTGTTTTTCTGAAAGGGACCTTGTATGGGAGCTATGACCAGTTATGGACCGACCGGAAAAAACTTTTATAGTAATATTTCTGTATATAAGAGTAATACTTGTAGCACATTTTATATGGATATCTTAATTTAGTAATTTAGTTTATGAGTTAAGTGATTTTCGGGAGGGGACCTTGTATGGGAGCTGTGGCCAGTTATGGACCGGTCAGAAAAAGCTTTCATAATAATATTTCTGTATACAAGAGCAATATTTGTACCAAATTCTATATGGATATCTTAGTTTAGTAATGAGTTATGCTCGTTTAAGTGATTTTCGGGAGAGGACCTTGTATGGGAGCTATTTTCAATTATGGACCGACCGGAAAAAAATTGCACAGTAATATTTCTGTGCATATGAGCAATGCTTGTACCAAATTTTATATGGATATCTTAATTTAGTAATGAGTTATGCGCGTTTAAGTGATTTTCGGGAGGGGTTCTATAGGGGAGCTATATCCAATTATGGACCGATCCAGAAAATGTTTTCTCTGAAAGAATTCAATTGACATAATAGTTTATTTTGTAAAATTTTGTGAAGATATCAACATTCTGACGGAAGTTTCCGGGAATATGTACTTTTGTATGGGAGGTATATGAAATTGTGGACCGATTCGGGCAATTTCCAATAAGAATCAAGCTCTTGTGTAGAGACTAATGTATGATGATTTTCATGGAATTATCTTGCATAGTTTTCGTGAAAATTACATCAGAATGTGTAAAAAATGCTTATTTTTTCTAGGTTGTTTTAAATTCTGATTCATAACTTTTCCCGATGTGAACCGATCTATTGCTTCATTTTATCGTGAGCGTGTTTCACACAGACAGACGGACATAGCTAAATCGACTCAGAATTTGATAAGGGCCCAGAATATATATAGTTCGTTTGGTCTCAGATTAATATTTCTTGGTGTTACACACGGAATGACAAAGTTATATATATTCTCTATTACCACTGATGGTGTTGGAGGGTATAAAAATTTTAGAGGGACCAGATGCATTCGATTTTATTCTACAAAATGCCATCTAATTTTTGTAAAGAAAATTTGTTTTACTATTCTATAAATATTTAAATTGTTATGAATAAGGCCCTATAAATTTTTAGTTTTTACCAGTGTAACCTGGTTTTTACAATACATATTTACATTTTTAAATATATTTTAAATTAATTTTGCAGTTTGTATTCGTAACCAAACGGATTTAAAATTTTTCATTTATCATCCCAAAACCAATTTCTTATAATCATATTTATGAATTTTACTTTCAGATACATGCCCACATGCACTTCTAAATGACATAAATGTAATATCTAGCAAGGACTCCCACAATTTTATAAAACCTGAACAAGGACAATCTTATCCAAAAATCAACAGAGTTAAAAGAGCGACCGTTGTTGGAAACCCCATGTTTTCTTCTACTGCAGATGGACTTGTTAATGACACTGAAAGTTTAAGTTTAGATGATCTAGATATGGATTATGAACAAATTATGCATTATTTTGATAACTTAAAGGTAAGTTTGATAAAAACCTAAATTATTTGTTTCTAATAAACTGAGCAAAATAACAGACAAATTAAAAAATCGTATACTATATATATAAAACAGACTGTTTGTTTGTGTTTTGGTTACGCTTTCACGCCAAAACTGCTAAACCGATTTACATGAAATTTGGACCCCTAATAGGTCTAATCCCAAAAGGAACAATAGGCTATATAAGATCATGATCGGATGACACGCCCTTTCGAAAAACTATTATTACACCAATTTTGCAATCACATTATGCAAAAACTACTAAACCGATTTACATGAAATTTTGCATACCGATAGGTATAAGCTCGGAAAGAACTATAGGATATATATAAGATCTTGATCCGATGCCACGCCCCCTTCTACGCCCACTTTTTATAAAACGATCCTTTCTTATATCCTATCCTATAATTATATGAAAGAGACTGTCTGTTTGTTACGCTTTCACGGCCAAACTACCGAACCGATTTGCATGAAATTTAGAACACTAACAATTCTATTCTAAAGTGGAACAATATGCTATATAAAATAATTTTCATTCGAGACTTACAGAAAACTACTGAGCCGATTTACATGAAATTTGGTATACCGATAGGTCTGACCTGAGGAGGAGCTATAAACTATATAAGATCTGGATCGGACGCCACGCACCTTTTTACGCCAACTTTTTGTAAAACAATTATTGTACCAAATTTACGTTCAAGCATACAAAAAAGTACTAATACGATTTTCATGAAATCTGTTATGATGAATGTTAATACGACACATTACATCTTCAAAACGTATAATATATAATAATAAATATATATGAGACTCTTTTATTATTATATTGATTGGATGCTACGCACATTTTTATGTTCACTTTTAGAGTAACAGCTATAACACCAAATTTTTAGGCTAAATATAAAAAACATGAACCAATTTTCAAGAAATTTGGCTACGGACTGTGTATTTTTGGAATCAACTTTTTTATCTGGATTTTATGCTTCATGAAATTTTACATGACAATAGTTCTATCGTGGTTAGGTTAGTTTGAGGAAGATAATGTTTAATATATCAAATCCGAATAAATACATCTATACCACTAATTTCGAGCCTGTTATGATCTTAATGAAATGCAGTAACCTTTTTCCGTTCATTTTTTGTTACATTTATAATGCTCATGATATATACTTCTAATAGTATATGAGAATTATTATTTAGGTTGTTAGAATTTTAATCAAAAATATATTTTTATTTGAAAACTCTAAAATGTTTGCAGGTCCTTAACGTACTTTACGATTAAGTAAAATAAAAATCTGTAATTAATTTAATTCATTATCAAAAATCGATTTTTATTTAAAGCGTAAAATCGTTTGTAGATTCGTATATCCCATAACTTATATTACCGGAGCACTATTCTTATTTCAAAACTTGTAATCCGATGTATATCCTAAAAAAAAAACTATTTTAAAACAGAATCGGATGTAGTTTACTACGATCGAGAAAATAGCATATATACATTTTTATTGTTGTACACCCATATATATTACTACTATCACTTATATTTTTCACCGGAAAACTATTTTTATTTCAAAACCTCTAATCTGCTGTATATCCTCAGAAAATAACATTTTTAAAAGAGAATCGGATGTAGTTTCCTACGATCGAGAAAACTATAAACTATATTAGATCTTGAATGAATGTCTACGTTGCCACTTTTGTAAGCAGAATAAAAACTACTGAACAAAAGCCGCTCCTAAAAATTCTAAATCTACAAATCCATCTAGAAAATCATTCATATCTCCCCTTAAAATTTCTATTTATATAACTCTTTAAAAATGTACTTTAAATAACTCTCAATTCGAGAAAACAATAAAGATCCGTAATCACTCATATTTTCCATACAATTTGAGTTTTATATTAAACGTATAAAATTTAAATTTATTGTTAAATCGACATAACAATAAAAATCTGCAATAAGTTAAATAAACCATAAAAAAATGATTTTGATATAAATTCGGTTGCCATTTTTTAAATGCACATCAAATCTAAAAACCATGATATATATTTAACTACTCATTAGAGTGTCCTGAAAGACAGCACTTTTGCAAATCTTATATACATAGGTAGACCTCTCAAATGCATTGTTCATATAAAATATGAATAAATTCATCTTTCAAAATATTTTTATACTTTTAGAAAATTATCCACCAAAAATTCTGCACGTATGTAGCGCCGTATTTATTTCAAGCTTTTCAAATTAAATAATGATTTTGAATTATTCCAGCACACATTTTCCATTTACCATTAAAAAATTCCGAAATTTTTTAATTAGAGGAAGATGTGGATATTTTAATAAGTAAAATTATTTTGTCATATTTGACATTTAAACCTTTATTTCTTCGGATTTAATAAGTGGTGTCTAAATACATCCAAATCTTTAGTCTGGATGCATAAAAGCTAATGAATAAAAATAATATTTTTAAACATATTTTTTTATAAATGGATGTATTTTTGAGAAACAAAGACGAAAAAACGGTGGTTTTACTCTTTAATGAACAACTCAAAATTGTTTGTCAAATTAAAAGTATTTTTGTTTTCTCTGTCAAGATCAAAGATTCTTCATATTTTCCTAGGATAGAAAAAACGTAATTTTGTTCTTTTTAAAGGAATTTGAAATCAATGAACGCAAATTTTTCATGATTTTGTGCTGAATTTCTCACAATCGTTTCTGAGTTTTTTCAATTGCATGTACTTTTTCAAATGGCAAAAAAATCGCTTGAAAATTCGTACGGTTAATGGTACGTATTTTTGAAATTAATAAAATGCCCCCGAAGACTTTTGCCTCTTTACACCAGGAGCACTACAATTCAAAGTACGGTGTGACCTAATTTAAATTGAACAGTTCTTTATATTTACTGCACATGGAAAAAATAAAACAAATAATTGGAAAGTGTCCTTAGTTCCCATACATACATACATACATACATACATACATACATACATACATACATACATACATACATACATACATACATACATACATACATACATACATACATACATACATACATTCATACATACATACATACATACATACATACATACATACATACATACATACATACATACATACATACATACATACATACATACATACATACATACATACATACATACATACATACATACATACATACATACATACATACATACATACATACATACATACATACATACATACATACATACATACATACATACATACATACATACATACATACATACATACATACATACATACATACATACATACATACGTACATACATACATACATACATACATACATACATACATACATACATACATACATACATACTTCTCATCTCATTCCAAAACTTTTGCCTTCTTCTGCTCAAGTATAATGATTTTTTCTTTAGCGGAATGGTGAACTCTCCTCGGAGAATTAAATTAATTTGCTAATTTTGTACCTAGATTGCCACGTCATCTGCGTTGCCAGTTGACAAAATGATGTGGTTACTGGATGTTTTTTAGGCAATAGCTTGGAACCTTTGTAAATAATGAACGTTTTACTCATTAATAATATTCGTCCAATGAGTTTTTGGTTGACTTAAATCATTTCTAGAATGTCCTATTAACTTAAACTTTCAAATGAGTGAAACATTTCTCTGCTGAAAAAAAATAGTGCAGGAATATTTTTTGAACTAATAATTTAGTGTAGAAAAAATTATTTCACTAGGCTGTAAAAACAAATATTTTAACTATTTTTAAAATATTTTTAGTTAAAAATTTTAAATATCACTATCACTATTATTGAATGAGGCTTATATTTTTCAATTCATCACTAAACATAAAAAAAGTAGTGAATAATTTTGAACTACCACTAATAATTAGTGATAGTTAAAAATTAGTGCACTACCCCCATCTCTGATTATTTATTATTTTATGACTTATTATTTTTTATATTATTTATTTTTCAAAAAAAGTAATAAAAAAGGTAAAAAATATGTTTTAGCGAATATCTACTTATTATACATGTTATTATAATATGTATATAGAGAATTTAATTTCCTACATTTTGGTTGAAGAATATTTTTGCATATCAGTAGTTGTTTTCGAGCTATAGTGCATTATTTTTCCATTGCACTAATATTTTCAAATCTTAATATAGATTGTACCGATAACAAATTTGTCATAATGTTTACGTTATTCATAAAGCTAGGTACTCTGTTCAAAATTTCGTGCGAAATGCTGTCAAATTACATATAAAATATTTGGTTTTAAATATTTCCGAAATAATTTTGCAAAAGCAGTACTCTGTTCTTATTGTGAAAAACATTGTGAAATTTATCTGGCAGCCTTGCTTTCCAACTCACGAAAAAAGATAACTAGCACTTTCGGATAGACTGGCCAGGGATGGCGAAACTTGTACGATGGTACTTTTTATGATACTATTTTATGCTCAAAAGTACCCTGATACTCCCAAGTCTTATTTCATACTCTCAGGGCCACAATGTCAATATACGATTATCGTTTAATCGCTAGATAATCTGCCGGTTAAAATAATGTTTGTGTGAAAACTTTCAATATTTCGATTCGATCAAAAATAAGAAGTCATTGAGAAAATGGGATCCAAATTGTCTTATTTTTGTTGTACTTATTTTTATCTTAATTGACATTATATGAATATTAATCTAATTAAAATTTTATTCTTAATATATTATGAGAAATTTACCATTTCAATTTTAAAAAAATATTTGACTTTAAAACAAATGATTTCCAAATGATTGAAACTTGAAGGATTCAAAACGATATGTTTTGAAATTAAGCATTCAAGCAAAGATAATATAAGAAGTTTCTGGTCAAAAATATTTGGACTTTAAAGCAAATTTTGAATATGACATATTCAGAATCGGACATACGAGTAAATGTCCTATGTAAGGTCTCATGTCATGGACCGCAATGTGTAGAATTTGATTTGACAATTGATTTCTTAAAAAAAGAACACCTACGTCGGATTTTAATTTAATAACACATATTTAAGCGATTTATTGACAATAAACAATCGATACTAGCAAAAATTATATTAGTACTCTCAGATTCAAATCTTTTCCATTCCTGAGACTGACATTGCACTATGAGACAGAGGGTGGTGCTGTGATAATGGATGTAACAGAAATTAATTATGTAGCTTTTTACCTAATACTAGAATGAAAATTGCAACATATATCTGTATTAGCGTTAAAAATATTAAGATTTGAAAATATCATTGCTATGAAAAAATAATGCACTATAGCTCAAAAACAACTAATACTATGCAAAAATAGTCTTTAACTAAAATGTAGAAAATTCAATTCTATATAGAAATTGTTATTATTGAGATATTCGTAAAAAACATACTTTGTGCATACAAGTGAATTTTTCATTAAGCATTAAAATTTCATTACCATTTATAGAAAAAATTTTAATGAAAAATATTTTAAGTACCATTTAATGAAAATTATATTTTTTTCATTATAACTTATTATCATAAAAGGTAATGAATTTGATAATGAATTTTCAAAAACAAATTTAATTAGTATTTATAATTGTCGAAAAATATATTTGATAAGAATTCAGGAAAATTTTTGAAGGATTAGAGCACAGGTTTGAAAGCTTTTAAAACCAGTTCCCGTAGCCCAAATTAGCTGAAATTTAGCAGTCATAAGTACCTCTGATGACAATTAGGAATTATGTTCGAAAATTCGAACTCGTGTTCGAAAAATTTTTAATGCTGTTAAAACTATTTCTTCTAGTCCGAATGGGCTGAAATTTGGCATGCATGATTTCACTTAAATACATTATAATGTTCGGATATTCGAAATTAATTTTAAAATTCCAACTAATGTTCGAATATTTTTAAAATCTATTGAATAATGGTAATGAAAATTTATTTTTAATAAATAAAATAATTACTAATGAAATCGTTGAATTAAAAAGCATTACCATTAGACAAAATAATGCTAATGAAAAAAAAAATAATTATAATTTTTTTTTCAATTTAATGCTAATGAAATCATCAATTAATTAGTCAATATAATTGACTACTCCCATGTATGCTTTTGTGACCTTTTACCGCCAATATCTCGCTTAGCGCACATGATATTTATGGAGTCTTTTAATAAATTTTTAATAATGGTAAGGAGAAGCTACGTGCCAATTTTCATTTATCTATCTAAAATTCCGTAGCAAAATTTATTTTCCCCGGGCTATTATTATTTCTGCCAACAAAAATAAAATATATATATAAATGTTCAAAGAAAAATTATCCGGAAAAAATAATTATTTTTTTAATTAAAGTCATAACTGCTACTGTCCCTGATATCCTAACGTCTTATTTGGAAGATATTATTATTTTACACAGAAAAAAATAATACATTACTGGAATGAATTTTGTAATAAATTGTATGAATCTAACATGACTTTTTTCCCAAACCGTTTTCATTCAGAATATTAAAAGTTCATAAAATGTATGAATTTGTACATAAAAGATTTTTTTTTTTTGTTTTTTTTTTACTCATTTTCGTTGATTTTCATAAAAAAATTTAATAAATATCCGTTACCTATTAACCTTACCTTTTTTTAGAAAACAATCACATATTAGCAAATTTTTATGATAAAAAAATAAAAATATTGGAAAACAAAATATGATCCATCCATTCTTCAGAAAATTACGCGCATATTTCATTGTTTTCAATCTAAAAATCATAAAGAAATGAAAAAATTCATACAATTTAGGAACTTATTTTTAAATATTATTAACTTTAGTCAATGAAAGCTGTTCATAATATTTATGCTTAATCTTTTTTCTGTGTAATCACAATAATTTTTTATTTTTTTCTCGTTTCAGGAATCAAATGCCTGAGTGCTGAATATTATTATTACAATTAAACAAATTTTACATAATTTCCATCAGCAATATAATATATGTACCGAAGCTAGTCTAAATCTCCAATAACCCACAACAACAAAATGGGCGCTTAAAGAAAAGTTATATTATGAATCCATTAAAACTCATTAATGTTACATTTAAAAACAATTCGTATACATAAATACATACATATATTACCATATATATAAATTGTAAAGCATAATTCATTTGTTAATACATAAGATAGTTTGTGTGATGTCTATACAGTCTGTATAACCAAAGAAAAAGTATATGTATGCAATAATACACTGATATTAATTAACTATATATTAAACACCATAAAATGTCAAAATTTATTTTTTCAAAATCTGATCCTACAAATGGGACCATCTATATCTAATCTTAGATTTTAATAAAATTTAACACATACTATATTACGTATTAAAAATGTTAATCAAATCAACGACTTTTAAATTGGAATCCCGTTATGATTCAAATGTATCGCGTATTAAAAGTATCATAAATTTTTTAAAATTGTATACACACTATATTGTCCGTAACTTTGAAACTACGGAAAGTCCAACATAATTTTGGATTTAATTTTAAAGGCAAAGTTTTAACTTATTTCAACGCTTTTAACATCTGCAATAAGGACATTAACTTTACTCTAGTTTTATTATGTATATAAATCACAGATTTTGTTGAATACTGTGTAGTTTAAAAGTTAAGGCAAATTATGTGTATATATGTATGTACTTTTAGAAAATTGTAACATAGATATTTTAAATTTTCAAATCGCAATATTTTTAAACCGGAATAAGTTTGCATTCAAAATATCATTGATATAAGAAAAACTTTGTATGTATAATGTGTGTGTTAAATTTCATTAATAACGGAGATCGTAAATCCAACTTTCACATCGTTTCTCCCAATTTGAAAACATAAAGGGTCATTTTGCACTAAAAGGTCATAACTTCTTTTAAGTATCAAGAAATTTTAAATTTGATTAAGAAAGATATTAATCTGTTGTCAAATTGAACAAATACTTTTTTACTGTTAGCGGAAAATCTAGACATTTTTTAACAGCGTCTGAAGATATCTAGATATCAATATTTTATGCATAAAATTAATACTCTTTTAAAAACGTTTAAATATCAAGACTGCTGAGAATGAAACCATTTAAAGAATTGGAAGAAATTGCATTATATGTTTCAACACACCTTTGAAAGAGTGTTAAGCACAGAAGTATTTTAAATAAAATTTAGTTAATGCTAATTTTGTATATGTTATTATCGGACCTGTCATACATTAATTTTTTTAATCCCATAGTTATTATTCCAGTCGATTTTGTTTTAACATATATAAATTCCGATTCATATTATTAATGTGCAAAATGTTTATATTAAATTAACAGTGTTTTGCGTATAAGGTTTTGATTAATGAAGGTTTTGATTAATACATAAAGAAAATTCAAAATGACATATTAATTTAAATTTAATACTTGTTATTAAAAACTAAAAATGATTTCATTCGTTTTCTGTAGAAGCGAAATACGGAAATAAATCCATTTACGATCGGAATGCAGTTATCTATTATTCCGGTATATTTCTGGCGGTTTTTATAAAAACAAAATTCGGCGTTTTAGCTAGTTTTAACAGAGGGATATCCTACCTACGAGTCAATTTCGAATGCTTTTTTAACGCTAGAGAAAAAGTGGCAAAAAAGTGGTACTTTTTTATGGCCGATGTGGAAAAATTGTATTACATCTTACGGTTGATTTTTGTTATTTGAAGAATAGTAAAATTATATCAAACTTTCTAAATCATTTTACTAAACACTACATTTTTGAGTTATGACCCTTTAACTGCAAATGAACATTATAATTTAAATTAAATATTTTTAGTTTAATTTTATTTCTATGTGCATTCTTATTTAAAAAGGTGTTTATATTAAACTTTCGTGAAATGTTATTCCTGTATATATGTATTTCATGAATTTCGATACAATATGTTGAAAAGCTTTTCATATTCTTAAGAGCAATGATTGCAACCATTTCCACTTAAATACCTTTTCAGCTATACTTTCGTTAGGGCTAAACTAAAATAGCGTTACCGTTGAATTTTTTTTTATTTTATGTAAAATTTCATATTAGTCAAGTAAAGATTTCCTGCTTTTTCCAAACTTTTGAATTTATTTTATTTAGATTTACGGTTGCCTTTTCACTATTAAATCCTTTATTAGGTTTTCATCAGTATCTAAAAAAATTATTTTAAATTTGAGATTAATCACTTTTTTATTTACATATTTGTCATCTGTGAAACTTTTTAAATGTAGAACATCTTTTTTTCCAAGCTCTTAATATTTATTTTAAAATGTCCGTAAATAGGGAAAATTACCTATAATGACATCTACTTTTTTAAGCAGTTCTAATTTACATGCAATTATTTATATTTCGTAAATTAGACACATTTGTTATTCAAAATAGAACCAAAAAATAAAGTTGTTAAAACACAGCATTATCAAAAGATTGCACGATTCTATATATTATCGTTTCATTATTAGTATTATTATTATTAAACCTGTTTTACTCATTATATTATATTTTTATTGAATTTAATACTTGTTATTAAAAAATTTGCGACATCACACAATAAATGTATCAAGAAGCTAATTTTAATAATGATCATAACATAAATAGTTGTAATAGTTTATTGCTTTAGAGCTTATGAAAGTAATTATAAGATATATATTAAATATGGTTATGTTTGTTTATTTCATTCCGTTCAATTGTTTAAATATGTGAATGTTTCTCTAAAGGAGGTTACATTGGATCATATTATTGGAGTGTTTTTAAATATATTTAACAATATTCAATTTAAATAAGGTAACATATTAGGGTGGCAATGAGATGTATGTCTCTTTTTTTCAGGTTGATTATACTCGTATAGATTATTTGTGTCACTTGATTAAAAACTCACATTCTAAAAATTTGAGTAAATTCGTTTACAAGGAAAAAACTGACTTTTTTAGTTTAATAAAAAATAACCTATTAAATCACGATTTATACATATGTCTAAAAAAGAATCGGTTGAAAATTTTTTATGATATTAAAATTTGTTCGCTAAATAACACATATAACTAGTTTTTAGAAATGTAATTTTTATATCAACCAGATTAAAAATTATGTGATATGAACTTTTGTATAAATGGGAAGACGTTTACTTATTCCAATTTATGGCTAAAAAGAAAAAAAGGCCATTTATAACATTTTCAAATCTCTATATTCAGTAATCTTCACATTATGTTAAACGGATTTATTATTCTACAGGCTTGGGAGTAATCATTACATTTCCAATTACAATTGCATTTGAAGTAATTATAATTGAAACATTTCCAATTTTAATTACTTGTAATCGCGAAGTTTTCCCTTATAATTAAATGTAATTTGTAATTAGTAATACCTAAATTACAATTACAATTAATTGTAATTGGTAAACTTCAATTACGATTACAAGTAATTGTAATTGGCATAACTTCAATTACAAGTAATTATAATTGGTTATTACACATTAGAAGTAATTGTTATTGGCAAAACTTCAATTACACATTACAAGTAATTGTAATGACCATGTAATGAATTACTTTGTGTAATCATTACCCTTCAAGCCTGATTGTTAGTTTATTTTGATAAAATGGACGCAATTATGTTTATTTTTACTGAGTCCACAGAAATGAATTCTTATAGTTTTTCTGGATTCGAAAAACTTAAACCCTTTGAAAATTTGATTTTTGGCTATTAGGTATTTTTTATTGAATAACAGCATATTAATTGATGCATTTTGATGAATCTGATTTTATTAAATCCGTTAATCATAACATTTAAATATTTGAAAGTTAAGATTTAAGGTAGCTTTGGAAATTATTTAACTTCGTTAGCCATGTGCATGTAGTATGTTCGAATAAGTAAACGTGTTCCTATTTAGAATAAAGTTTAAACCAGAAAAGTTTAATTTTTGGTTATACAAAGACTTTATTGTGGTGTCAAATTTCCTAGAACGAGTAAATTTCATTCCTAAAATTATATTTGCATGTAATTCGTTTTCTAACATTGACCTCAGTGGGGTACGGTATAGCAATTTTTGCTAAAATTGAATTTGATCAAGTGACATAATAATCTGTACCCTAGTACAAATATTGTATTAAAAATTTTTAGTTTATTGAAATATATTTGTTTTCAATGCATAGCAACTACTTTGTTCCAATATACCTCCTTCATTCACTGTATTTTAAAACCATTTTATTTTGAATTGTTCCGTCCAAATACATACATACATATATTTATTTTAAATTTGTTTTTAGCACAAAGATCCTTACCATAGCATTTCGATAGAAATAGTTTCCTATCCTTTACTAATCTTTTACATGGACAACAAACTTTTACAACTTTTTTCGTTTAATTTCAACCTTTAAAAATAAAAACAACAATGGAAAAATGGTATTCCAAAAAAAAAAAATTAATCGTAAAAAAAGAAGAAACAATTAGATTTCGTTTAAATACTTTACGATTGTGTGTATTCTGCATTACGGTCGTAGCTATGTTTTTGTAAGTTGTTTATGAGGCGGAGAGTCGAATAGAAATGCAGAATACCAAAGTTGCCAAACGGAGAAAATTTCGATTCGAATTGAAATGCAGTATAGGGGTGATTATCCTCGAATTTTCGGGAAAATGTTTTGAAGTTTTTTGAAAGAGTAAAATTCTTTCAAGTGTGTTGAATTCACACAGAATGAGAAAAGCGTATTATTATTGTTGTAAAAAATTACAGGGTTTCATCAATAATTTGCTAATAATCTCCATTATTTGGATATTTAAAAACGTTTATACATACGTATTGATCATAATGTTATAAACGTTTTGTAGAATTTCATTTCATTTAAGAAAAATGTAAAATTTTTATGGAAGTTTATTTTTTTAAACAAAAAATAATTGTTTGACGTTAATACTCGATTCGTTCAAAATTTAAGTTGTCACTTCTAAATATGTATATTTTTCAATTAAGTTGTCATCCTTATTTATTAATGTATACATGTATATGTATATTATACATATCTTTCATGTTAACAATTCTAATATTTCACTTATATTTGTTGAATATTGTTTTAGTAATTTTACATAAAAGAAAAAATACACAGTTTTTTGAATTTTGACGAGACTTTGACATATGTATATCTCTACATATATGTATATTTCCGTCCGATGATCAAAGCCAATAGGTCCTTAATGACATTGATGTCCAATGATTATTATTGAAAGTAAGTTGAATTGGTCCACCCGAAAAGTTTTAACAAAATAACCTACATAACTAGATACGAATAGAATGATATGAAGAACAAACGGGGAAGCATATGTCTTAAAGGGGGTAGACAAATTCGGAATAGCCAAATGTGACATTCTTAATTGCTCTAAATGGTATTGTATTGAAGATAATGGAAATGTTTATGGTAAGGATCTTAAACAATAGTTTGTAATTATTAAAAAATTAATAATCATCAGAATATGTTTTACAAATCTAGTCAATTTTTATTATTATTGTTATTATGAGTTTTTGTATTATTTATTTTATTTTCAATATATGTAACTTCTAATTAATTAATCAATATAACTTCTAATTAATTATTTTAATAAATAATTTGCTACAAAACGCAATGCTAATTAAAAAGACCGTGGAATACAAAACAATTAACATTAATCTATTTAAAGGTTAAGCGTGTTTTTCGATTCAATGATCTGTTTTATATAAATATATATATATATAAATATATATAAAGAAATATCAAATAATAAAATTGCACAGAAATAAATTTAATAAAAAAATATTACGATTTTTTAATAAACAATGGAGTTCAAAGATCATCGATTACATTTAAATTAATATTTTTACTTTTTCCCAGCAAAAAAAGTGTGGAAAAAGATGTAGTATTTTCATCACAACTAGTAACCCGAAGTAATTCAAATTCGGGTGAAAACCTATGAATTTTAAATTAACGTGTCATTGGAGGGATTTTGTTAATTTTTGACAACTTTGAACTACATCTAATCTTATTTTTAGAAGCAGTAAAAATCCGATATTTGGATTCAAAAATAAAACACATTCTTTCAATGACACGCTTTCTTTCGACCCTATCACCTGTTACATCAGCCTCTCAACCTATAAGAAAGATACTACCTCTAGTGAATGACAACAAGTCTACACCGATGCATCAAAGAACAACAAGAATGTAGGATATGCAGTGGTGAATCAAAATGGTAACATCATAACATCAAAAATATTAGTCGAATTCTCTTCAATTTTTACAGCCGAAGCAGCAGGCATTTTACAAGCTATAATAATTGCGACTAAAACCAATAAAAACACTGTTATTTACACTGACAGCTTATCCGTTATATCAGCAATAATAAACCTAACAAGTGAGAGTGTTATATTCGGCTGTGCCGAATCTCATATACCCACCATCAAACCGTATGCCTTAAAAATAATGCTCCCCTATAAACACCAGTGTGATATTACTCATCAAATTAACTGAAGAGAAACTTATATGAGAGATAGGGTTAATAATTTACGTTTTTCATAAAAATTTTTTAGACCAATTTTGGTTCATACACAGAAAAAAATAATTCATATCTGGAATGAATTTTGAAATAAATTGAATGAATCGAACATGACTTTTTTTCCCAAACCATTTTCATTCAGAATATTAAAAGTTCATAAAATGTATGAATTTGTACATGAAAGATTTTTTTGTTTTTTTTTTTTTTTGTTCATTTTCTTTGATTTTCATCAAAAATGCAATAAATAAATAACCGTTACCTGTTAATATCTTCCATTTTTTAGAAAATAATCACATATTAGCGAATTTTTATGATAAATAAATAAAAATGTTGGAAAACAAAATATGAAATAAAAAAACCAGCATATAGCTAAACATCCATTCTTCAGAAAATGTTGCATGTTACGCGCATATTTCATTGTTTTCAATCTAAAAATCATAAAGAAATAAAAAATTTTCTAAAGAAAATTTCAAACATTTTTTAACAAACAGAAAAATATAAAGAAAATTTTTAATATTTTAAGTCAAGGCTTCTAGATTATGTTTAAAAATATAAAAATGAAAAAATTCATACATTTTAGGAACTTGTTCTTAAATATTATTAACTTTAGTCAATGAAAGCAGTTCATAATATTTATGCTGAAACTTTTTTCTGTGTACAGTAAAAATCCGATATTTGGATTCAAAAATAAACCACATTCTTTCAATGACACGCTTATGTAACTTTCATTAGCTTTTCACCAAAATTTGATGTACTTCGAATATTTTTCACTTTTAAGTGGGTTTAATAAATAATACATTTGAAAAAGTAATTCTAGATATTGAGAACTGGTCCAAAGTGTCTGGGGCAAAAATATCCTAGAAAAAATCATCAATTTTACATGTATGCAGAAAGCACAATTGTACTCCAACAAATCTTAATATGTATCAACAACAGTACAATACCCAACGTGACTGAAAAAAACATACTAGGAGTAATATTTGAGAAAAACTATAGCTGCAAAAAACACATCTTAGTGCTCAAAAATCTCTCGTCACTAGAGCAAACTTCATTAGATATTTATCTACTAGATGCTATGTACACATAGATACTATTAAATACCTCGTTACTACTCTTATTTTGAGTAAAATCGAATATGGCCTCTTTTTGTACGGCAGTGCAGCAAAAACTAATTTAAATCAAATTAAAACTCTATATCACCAAACACTAAGAGCCAGTACGTATGCATATAGAACGACACCCATAAAACAAGTAAGAAATTATAGTCGGGCGAGGCCATATAATACCCTACTGTTACAAAAATAAAATGCGATTTAGTTTTCATAATAAAGCATTTAAGTTGAATTGTACCTTGCCTTGAATTGTACATTTAAGTCAAATTGTGGACTTTTAAGTCAAATTTAAAAGGGGACTTTGAATAGGGCTACAGTCAAATGAGACCCTATAATTATAAGATTCATGAGGGTCATCAAGGCTGGTATAGAACTTGGTTTTTACAAGCCCTATTAGGGGTTCAGTTATATGAGGGCTAGGTGAAATAATGGACCGATCAATAGGCTTCGTCCCTGGGACAATAGAAGATCATGTACCAAATCGGCTCAGAAAATGATTCTAAGTCGATTGGTATACTTTAAGGTGGGTATAGGACCAATATTATTGTGCGTTACAAACTTCAGCACAAACCCAATATACCCTCCCTACTAAAGTGGTGTAGGGTATAAATACTAAACATCTGCATGGGTATACTTGTTCTTAAATTCACAGTACTGCATAGTATCAAAATACACGTACACTATTGTGAAAATATTAAACAAGCATGTGCAGGATGTGTAGGTTCGAACAAATGAGTTATAATCACACACAACTTGCTTAATTTAGAAACGGAATATTACTCGTCTCGCTCGTTGAGAGTTGTGTAGTGTTTGATATAGTTAGGCAAAAACATCTCGAAATCTACGAGGGATCAGTGTGATCAGTTCGAACTTTTACGTACAAACAGCCCAAAGTAAATTAATAAAGTAGCATCACTTGAACAGCTGACTATTTTTTTTAAACTAGATAAATGAAGCAAGTTGTCAAAGTTTGTTTTGAAAATTGTTAACATTGTTTACGTAGCCATTTTAAAATTGTGTTTTGCTATTTGTTAAAATTTGTGAAAAGTTAAAAAAGTGAATTAAAAGTGGTTTTAAAGTAGTGTATAAATTGTATAATATATAATAATATAATTAAATCTTTAATATTTTTAACTTAAAAGTAATATTTTTTATTTATGTTTTGTTCACATTGTTGTTCTAGGAAATTTTATTTTGACACAATCTTAAATTATTCCAAAAACAAAATACATGTGGTTGTTGTAGATGTTGTTGTACAACAAGAGATGTCGCTACTTTATTAATATACTTTGAAACAGCCTTTATGCTTTGTAACCATAGTACGGCGCTAGTATTATTTTGAATGCAAAGATTTTCGGCAATTTACATGTACACAACATGATCGTAAACGAACCTCTTAACAAGGGCGTAAAAAATACAAAAATATTATTTAGTTGCTTCAAAGCTTTCAACAAAGCATGTTGATGTCGCTTTGTTTAAGAAATTACAATTTATTACAAATGATGGAATTTATTACAGATTATGGAATGTATATGAGTGAAAAAATTTAAGTATTTTATAGCCATTAAATTATTTGCATTTTGTCGATTAAAAGTAAACTCTTAATTCTACTAATTGTATTTTATTCTTGTAACAATGCGTTTTGTTTAAATTAACACAAATTCTGTAAAATCACTCCTACATTATTCCGATTGGTTTTTCACTCTAACTCTATTGTCTCTGTTTCTTTTGTATTTGTTTGCTTTTACGCTTTTATTGTTGTGAGTGAATGATCAACTGCTTTTTTAACTTCGGCCGCACTACAGACAGTATTCATAAAATAAACGAGTGACTTGTAAGCCATTTTTAACGCACACGTGCAGATGTCTAATAAATACTAATAATGGAGTCAGGTCTTCCCTAACTTGAACAAAAGATCTCTGAGTGTATAAACCGACTTTTACCCAATATCCTTTCATTTCACAATTCAATTATAGATTTTGACGTTGCAAAAGTTTTGTCTTCTAATAAAAATCAAAGAATGCAATCTGATTTATACAAATGTGTTAACCACAATATAATTCACTTTAAACATAAAATGTTTAATTACATCAACAAGAACCCCATATGGTCTTTCGACCCTATCACCTGTTACATCAGCCTCTCAACCTATAAGAAAGATACTACCTCTAGTGATATGTACAAACAATTATTCTACCAAACCATTTATTAAAATCCAGAATGACAATGCATCAAAGAACAACAGCAATGTAGGATATGCAGTGGTGAATCAAAATGGTAACATCTTAACATCAAAAATATTAGTTTAATTCTCTTCAATTTTTACAGCCGAAGCAGCAGGCATTTTACAAGCTATAATAATTGCGACTAAAACCAATAAAAACACCGTTATTTACACTGACAGCTTATCCGTTATATCAGCAATAATAAACCTAACAATTGAGAGTATTATATTACTACATTAATAATTTACGTTTTTCATAAAAATTTTTTAGACCAATTTTGGTCATACAAAACATCTTTACATCGAATATCACTTTCCGCATGAAATTCGGTGGGAATATTTACGTTCCTATAAATGTTTCTTATATAAAATTTCATAACTGTTCACGTATTTTTAAGTCAGCAAAGATCGTTAAATTAATTTTCTTATGGACCGATCCTCAATACATTTGGTAGAGAGGTTTTAACTCGTATAAAAAATATGTGAATCGAATTTCATCGCTTTTCTGTATTCTGTATCTTTAAGCCAGTAATGATCCACATAAAGTTTGATAGAGAGATTTTGTCTTCATTGAAACTTATGTGTGTCGAATTTCATCATTATACTCGAATTTTTAAGCTAGTAATGAGCGTTAAAGTAATTTTCTGAAGGGGAGTGGATCGGCATAGAAAATGGGCAATATCGGTTATACCCCCATCTTTTTTGATGGTGGGTATAACAAATAACAGTTGGTTCACAAAATTCGTGACATATTAATAAAACACAGACGTAAAACTTAATTTATTTGGATACCTGGTCATTCCGGAATACAAGGAAACACTTATGCAGATGCAGGAGCAAAAGTAGCATGTTCAGCTCCCTTATTAAAAGTTCCATTAACCGAAAGACTCGATATATGTAATTCTATTATTACCAAGTTGAAACATCAAAGAATTACAGAATTGAAAAGTTATTACCACCCACACTATTCTCAAATTAATTCCGATATAAAAACACCTAAATATCCAACGAGCATTAACAAAATAAATTAATGTTTTTTCACGCTTACGTATGGGACACACGATCACTACACATCAACATCTACTATATACCAACTTTAATAATGAATGTCCATACTATGGCTCCACAATATCAGTCAAACACCTTCTCTCTACTTGTCCCTATCTAAGTAGTCTTCAATCCAAATATCTATTAAACAAAAGATGTAGTATTTTCATTACAACTAGTAACCCGAAGAACTTCAAATTCGGGTGAAAAACCTATGAATTTTACATTAGCGTGTCATTGGAGTGATGTTGTTCATTTTTGACAAATTTGAACTACATCTAATCTTGTTATTAGAAGCAGTACAAATCCTATATTTGGATGTCAAAAATAAACCACATTCTTTCAATGACACGCTTATGTAAATTTCATTAGTCTTCCACCAAAATTTGATGTACTTCGAATATGTGATTTGTAGTGACTTTTCGACATCCCATTACTCACTTTTAAGTGGGTTTCATTTGTAATGAAGTATTTGGTTTATAAAAGCGAAAAATATGTTATCGCATTTTTAGATGTGATTAAGATGTCGTTTGTAAAGTATGACATCAATTATTTTTTGCTGGGAACTTGCAACCCGAAGTCATATAGTAGCATATAGGCGAAAGGGATTGTCAAAGACCTACATAAGTCCCCTGTCAAAAACCTAACTAGTGAGAATGTTCAAAAGGTACTAAATAATAAATGTATTTCTGATACGTTATTTTTTGTAATAAAAAATAATTTTTTTTTTTTCGTTTGTAAAATATAAATTATTTTCGGGGTTTTAAATACAATAAAAGTGTCGTAAAAAGTGATAAGAAAAACTATTAAGTGCTAATATCCTCGCAATTTCGCGAAGAAAATTCTCTCAAGTGTGTTTCATTCTCTCAGAACTCGTCTGTGTGAAGAGAATAACAAATTTTGTTTGACAACCCCTTCAGTTTCGCTTATATCCCTACTATATGCCCGAAGTGTTTCAAATTCAGGTGAAAAACCTATGAATTTTACATTAGTGTGTCATTGGAGGGATGTTGTTCATTTTTGATAACTTTTTTTGTTTGACAACCCCTTCAGTTTCGCTTATATCCCTACTATATGCCCGAAGTGTTTCAAATTCAGGTGAAGAACCTATGAATTTTACATTAGTGTGTCATTGGAGGGATATTGTTCATTTTTGATAACTTTAAACTACATCTAATTTTATCTTTAGAAGCCGATGTCAAAAATAAACCACATTCTTTCAATGAAACGCTTTTGTAAATTTCATTGGATTTTCATCAAAATTTGAAGTACTTGGAATATGTTGTTTGTAGTAACATTTCTACATCTCTTTCCCAATTTTTAACTGTGTTTTCATTTGTAAGGATATGTTTGGTTTATAAAAGCGAAAATGATGCAATCGCATTTTTAGTTGTGATTAAAGCTGGGTTTCCGCATACAGCGTAATCGGCGATGAAAACTGAAACTAGAAAACGTTGGTGTTCGTCACCGTCTCGTTTCTGAATTGTTTTCGTTTAAGTTAGGTGCGTTGCGGCATAAAACAGAAACAAGATTATTTTTTAAGTTGTCATTTGGAAGTGGAAAATTGTGCATCGTCGTGGAACCTATTTCCTAGCCATTTCAGCCTAGGACAGTGGCAATATATATGCTCGATCGCCTCCACTTTCTCCTCATCCTAGCATGACCTACAATAATCCGGTGTATTACTGTCCCACTTACTGACAAAGGCCCTAACTGAGCAGTGCCCCTTTAGCATCCCCATCCTTTCACGACAGCTTGCTATCAAGGAAAGTTCCTGAATACTATCTAACTTTGGCAGCCTGAAGTTGCCTACCTTGTATCTTCTGGTAAATAGTACCAGTTTCCTTCTTCCCAGGATTTTATCCTAGTCCCTTATCTTTTGCCCATAACGAAAGTTCACCAAGTGCAGTTTCCATGATGTCACTGATCGTGGATAGAAATTTTCCCTTGACCAGTAGCACCACGTCATCCTCATAGGCAACGCATTCTCAACAGATTTACCCATAAGATAGGCATGCTGAGCACCACTAATGAGGTGATTATCGATATAGTTCCTAAGATGAAGATCTATCAGTCTCTCAAGCGTCTTCAAAAAAAAAGAAGATAGGCTGATAGTTCTAAAATCCTTTGGCTATGAGTGGCTTGCCTTACCGGCCTTGGGTATGAAAATAACCCAAACCTCTCTCCACCACATCATCTGTTGCAAGACAACCCGGAAAACGTGTTTCCATCAGTAGAGCTAGGGCCTCTGAGCTAGACTCAGTCCATGAGTTATCACTCCTTTGGATATACCCTATGACCTTAAGGTTCTTGGATAATATCCGTCGGAATCTTGATAACTCGTTGACATTGTCAATGGATTCACAGTACTGAGACCATGAAATCCTTTTTGCCCTTTTAAGATCAGCTTTGTACTTATTGAAACACATTTTATAGTTGTCCCAGTAAATTTCTTGACCTGTAAGTTTGGCCCTATTGAACAGTTTCCTAACAGTCGACCTTTGAATTCTTGAATTTCACTTGCCCGGAAAAGTAATTGGACAAGATAGCTCATAGATTTCCTTAAGTAAGTCTGTAAACTTATTCACAACAAATTGCGCAAGGCCTGTTGTGCCAACCCATTTGTTTTCCTAGGGTCCCTAAAAGGTGTACTCCTAGTCAAAACAGAATCCAGTGTGAAGGTGATGAGACTATGGTCCGAAAATAAACGATCCATTGCAACCCTCCAATCATCTAAACGTCGGCGTATCACCCTTGTTACAGACGATGAGATTATTATTAGTTATAAAGTCAAACAGTAACTCACCTCTTTTGTTGATGTCCTTGCTGCCCCATTGGCAATGATGAGCATTCTTTCTTCTCGCATATGCCGTCAGCTCACGCACCTCCGAGCCGGGTGGGTCAGTCGCCTCATACGGCATATACACCGAAGCCAGTGTGAGCTTACGCTTACCTTTGGCTTCTCTGTTTATTACGGTTATATCACCGCTCCTGAAAGAATGAGAAAACCTAATTTATTCTTTGCTAGGATACAAGTCCTTACCTTGTCCTCAGAAGACGGGACAAATAAGGTGTAGCCTTTGACCCTTACACCAAGAACTTTATTGTTGTTAATCCAAGGCTCCTGGATAAGGGCCAAGTCCGTCGGTGAATCGATGAGGAAAGTTACCAAATCGACTGAAGCTGCCTCACAATGATTCAGGTTTACCTGCACCACCAGCAGCTTTTTTGGTCCTGTCATGTTTCGGGTACCGGAACCTGACAGTTAATGTCGCTACACTTGCCAATTGTAGATTTTAAGAACTCAAGGAATTCTTGTTGCCACAATTGACAACTTTCACGCCCTTAACCCAGTTTGGGTTCACGCCCTTAACTGGTTTGGAGGGTCGGTCACTACCAGAGGACTTTTCCCCCTGACATCCTTGCAGAGATCAGTAGGAGAGCGGGCCGGAAGTTTACCAGTCCTCTTTACTTTCCTGGTGTCTTGGCCACCTCGTTAGGATTTTTGAGTGGTAGACCTTTAACCTACGCAGCTCGCTCCGAAGACATGAGCGCCTTGGTTTCCGGGATACCACCTTCATTGCCTTTTGGCAGACTGCAGGTTGATGAAGCCATCGACCCATCACTCTTCTGAGTATTAGTCGGGTTGATGGCAGCGAGTGGACCAACCCAGAACGACACCAACTGGGCCGTATATTCTTTCGAATTTAGCAATGCTTTGACGGTGCCTTCTGAGAAGGAGCCTCGCCCTTGACGAGAACTTTGAAGAATCTGCCTTTGTCATTTTAGACAGAAAGGCGAGAGACTTCAAAGTCCCGTGCTTTGCTTTCTCCTCCACGGCTAATTGCCGAACGACCTGTGGACGATCTTCTCCCAAGTGACCCCTTTGAATCCTCTTGGCCTCTTCAGTAGGACATTTTATCTTGTCAGTCTGATTGCTAACAAGCTCGTCGTCAGAAAGAGATAAATTCCCCAACTTTTGTGTGGCACCGGTTTCACCAAAGGAGTCACTTGACACCTCCAGAAGGCCCTCCACGCCTAAGTCTGTCAGTACTTGACCCTCATGCTCAACAATTCTGGCATGGAGGTCAGTAAGGGTAACGTCACCGTCCTCCCATGTACTGTCCAACTCCTTATCATCCCCATTGACCGTGACGTCCGGAATGTCTCTACCTAACAGGTCGACCCCCCTTCCATCGTTTCCCAACACTCATCCTTGTTTGTTTTGTTATTTTGGTTATCTATTTTGAATCCCACGAGAAAGCACGTACAGACGGACCACGCAATGACGCCGTACGTGGACTAGGCAACTAAATTACAACCGCGCTTTGCCCTGACGCTGAGGGGAGCTATTAGCAACTAGCCTCTTTATGCACTGGCTAGCCATCCAAGCCCTCGGCACTGCTACCACTCACCTTGACCTTAAAAGTGCATAATAAAGCCATGTCTAACGGTAAAGCACTTACTGCACAAAGAGCGAGCCAGATAGAATAACGTAGCGTATCATCTATTTCATGATAGAAGGAGGTAGGATTGGAAAACACTTACCACACTCACTATCTTGACAAAATGAGTAACATTTAGTTATACACTTTTTTAAACCATAACTTCCCATGGCTATATACCGAAGCATTAGTCACAGTAAGCTATAGTCATGATGTGTACGTAAGCCTTCGCATCACGACAAGAAACTTCCTCTAAACCTACAAGCTGCGACATTTTCAATTTTAATATTACAATTGAGATCGGAAACGCATCGTACTGGCAATTGAGTCAAAAAAGTGATCCAAATGTTCCTTTGGCTTTATTTTCGGTTGCAAAAATCTACTGGTTTTGGCTTGTGACATGAAATAAGTTCGTAAAGTAATTCAGTAGTTGGAAGATGGGACACGTCGTTTGTTTTGTCTACGTTGCACTGTGGGGCAGAATCGAAATTTTTTGGAAATAAATCTGGCATTTCTAAACGGGTGATCCGATCGGGATAAAATGGCGTGAGCGTAGCCAAGGAGTATTCGAGTTTAAGTTTTGAAGATGAACCCTGCAGATGCCCCAGGGACGGAGCTGTGACGGCTCAAAGTAGGGTACCTACGACATGTAAAATTTTTAAACTCGTGCCATTTTTTTGTTTTTCATCCAAATACAAAGATATATTTTCTGAAAGCGCTCGACGAGATCTTGAAAAAACATGCTTGGACATACTACTTATCTCTTATAATATCCGAGTTATAGGCATTTAAAAAATTAGTGATACAAAATTTACCATACCTTGGTCCGCCATTTTTTGAATACCGGGCGTAATTTTGGACCAAATGGACTCAATTTTTTCTTGTTAGTTAGACAACAACATTTTTTTGCCAAAAATGTGTCTTAACTTTTTTATTAATAAAATAAAATTTTCTTTAAGAACATATAACAATTTTATAGTTTTTTAAGAGGTATCTTTACGCAGAATGCTTTGGCGTAAAAAACTTGTCCTATTTTTTGAAAATGTTGCCCCTGCGTCCTTCCGAATATGACCTATTTTTTATCAAAACTTTAACTTTGGGCGACATGTTCTAAAATCCCAAAGCTGGGATCAGAAACCTGAAAGAAATGTGGACCCTATGGGCAAAAAAGTAAAAAATCCCATTTTTGGGATTTTCATTCCTATTTTTGGGAATTGCGGGATGCCCTTTGACCTTTTCAATTTAACAAGCGTTGAAAATTTCATTGAGTTTTGTTCATAAATAAAGATTTTGTCATATATTACATATTTGTTTAATTTCTAAAACTATGATTTATATGAAAATTTTAATAGGGTCGCTGATAGCTACAACAATTTAGTCCATATTTATCCCTTAATATCTTTTTTTAATTAGATATGGAAATTCTCGATTCTTTACAAAAATTTTCAAGCCAATATCTCAATTACATTCAAAAATATGTTCATTTAAACCTGTATCCTTTAATTTCATATTTTTCATATTTTAGTATTAAATATGACAGAACATATTTAAATTTTATATTTACCTATTTTCTATTTGTTTGCTTATCCTTATAACTGAAAGGTCCTGTTATGCTTAAATTTTCAAAAATTTATAACTATTTTTTACCTAAATTTTTTCGACAGATCATTTCGTTCTGTTTCGTTTATGATCATGTAGGTAAAAATATACAGGTAATGATAATTTCGATTCATTCACTAATAAGAAATATCAATGACTGAATTACAGGTTATAGTAATATAGTCTTTAATGTTAATAGGTAGACAATTCGTAATTTTTTACTTTGGAATACCTGTATCGGAAATGACAAGAATTGGTATATAAGTAAACTTCTCAGATTTTAAGTACCATATTTAATAAATCTACAATGAAGATTACATTAAAGTACGAAGAGTTGTGTTCCGTTTTATGGAGTGTTCTTCAAAAGGGCCAGAAAGAATTGAAGACATTTCAAATTATATAAAAACTACATATAGTAGAAAAGTAGACAAAACAGGCATATCAAAAATTGAAAACTTTTTAAAACTTTTTGATGTAAAAAGTAAGTCTGTGGATGGAAATCAAAAGAAATTTCGATTAAAATTTTGTAGTTGGATGGAAACTACTACGGAAATCTTAACTTACAACACATCACAGGAGCGCCTTGCAAGTCGTACGAAGACTTATGTTCAAGGCCAAAAAAGAGGGTCACACAAAAACTTTTTTCAATCTCAAATGAGGAAATTGCTGATACATTTAACGAAATGCTGAAAAAGGAAAACCAACCTATGGATGCCGTACATATTGCAAGGAGTCAAAGAAAACAACAAAAGATTTAGTGGAATATTAAAAGATGAAATAAATGCACTGGAGCCCATTTGCATAAAAATAAAGGAATTCTCTATTAACGTATCATATCAGCTAAGCTTAACAATGATTGGTGGAATGGTCAGCAATGCCATAACAGAAACTTCTTCCTTCTGGAGATGCTCAATATGTAATGAGAAAAAATCGCAATTCTCAAATATAAACAAAAGCAGAAGTATTAATGAAGAAGTCCTGTCTTTCGGAATTTCACCACTTCATGCCAGAATACGATTTTTGGATTACTTTTTACACATAGCATACGACCTCAAATATAGAAGTGTGCCAGAGAATCTTACTAAATCAACAAAAAATAATGAAGAATTGAAAGAACTGAGAGCTGCGGAAAAAAGCAAAATCCAAGAAGAATTTAAAGTTCAGATGGGATTAAACATCGACAAACCACTTCCATGTTGCGGTAGTACAAATGACAGTAATACGGCGAGAAAGTTTTTTCGTGATTTTGAAATTACTTCAAAAATAACTGGAATCGACAAGGAGTTGCTTCGAAGAGTTAACACTATTTTAATGGCACTGAATAGTAAACATAAAATTAATGGAAATCGATTTGGGGAATATACATCTGAAATTTCTAAATTACTTGTATCTCTGTATCCATGGAGGGAACTAACACCAACAGTACACAAAGTATTGTTTCATGGTCAAATAATAATTGAATCGAATATTCTTCCACTTGGAGAGTTAACAGAAGAAGCACAGGAAGCGAGGAATCGAGATTTTAAGCATGTTCAACTATTCAGCTCAAGAAAATGCTCCAGGCACTCACAGAATGAAGATATTATTAGTAGTTTATTTCTATCTTCTGATCCTGTTCTTTCAACTATGCGAAAAAGATGGATTTTTTATGAAACTCTATCATCTCAAAACAAGGAAGATTTAAAGGACTTATATTACCTTCTGGATATGTATACCGATATGACAGATTATTTTATAGAAAAATTTTAGGAATTAACTATATAAGTAGGTTGTAAGAATTAATTGTATTATGTTTAAGATAAACATTTCAAATAAAAAAAGCTATTATACTAACTGATGATATTGTATTAAATTGTGTTTTATATTTCGGTGGTCGGGAAAGGTGGTTTGTGTGGGGTGATTTAGGTGTTGTTGTGCGTGGCTCAAAATAAAATTATAATTTTTTATTGTATATACGATGTTATAGTTTTTAATAAAATAATTAACTAATAATTTTTAAAAATTGTCCAAATATTTTATTCAACACCAAATGTATGTTCTGTCATACTTAATACTAAAATATGAAAAAGATGAATTAAAGGACACAGGTTTAAATGAACATATTTTTGAATGTAATTGAGACATTGGCTTGAAATTTTTTGTAAAGGGTCGAGAATTTGTAACGGTTCAGGCGTTGTGCCCTATCCTTCAGGAGACCCGCGCTACCTATTATTCCGACCGTGCTCAGGGTTTGGAGTGGTGTTCTTGTCTTCATCAGGATAGGCTAAGAACCGCACATTAACTTAAAAGGTAGCTATTAATATTAACTAATAAAACTAAAAAAAAAATAAAGAAAGTTTGAATTTAAATGTCAAGAGAAGATGGTGGTATTTCTTCTCATTCTATACCCTCCCAACCTTGTATCTTATTAAATCATGCTTAAGACACCCTATAATGATTCCCTAACTACATGTTTAACTAATCTTTCGTGGAATAAAAAAAATAATTTAAATGGTCATTATATAAGTCTAATAATTAAACATATTTATTATTAAAATGTAAACTGAACATGTTCATAAACTTCATATTTAACATTAATAAAAATTATTGGTTAATTTTTGTTGTGTAGTGTAATTTGTTTATTTTATTTTAAGTATTCTAAATTGAAATATTCAACAATGAAAAATTTTAATTTTACTTTCAAATGTTGCTAACATAATGCTTTAAGATATTATGTTAATAACATAATTGTTTTAACATTAACAAAAAAAATTATTCAATTTAGAACACTTAAATACATAGAGAATTTAAATGAACAGTAAACACAATTTAAAACTTACCAAACATAATCCAACGATGACAACAGGCCTGTAGTTTGTTGAATTTGGGTTTAAATTACAATTTTGAATTTTTAAATTCTCATATTTTTATAGATTTTAGATTTTAAGTGTATTTATGTATATATGTTAGTGTTATGTGTGTAAAGAGTGATAAATGTTAGTGTATATGTTATTCCCCTTTTCCGTTTCTTTCCGTTCTGCTTCCGTTTCCTTTTCGCTCCCCTTCCGTTCCTTCCCTTGCCCTTCCGTTCCCCCTTGCCCTTCCGTTCCGCTTCCCTTCGCTTCTTCTCTCCTCTCCGCCCCCCTTTCCGCCCTTCCCGTTTTCCGTTCCTCCTGCCGTCCCGTCCCCCCTTTTCGTCCTTTCCCCCCCCGTTCGTTTTCCGCTCCTTCCTTCGCTTTTCCGTTCCCTTCGCTCCCCTTTCCGCTCCTTTTTTCGCTCCCCGCTCCTTTTTTGTTGTTTTCCCGCTCCCTTCGTTTTCGTTTCTCGTTTTCTCAACCCCTTAGTTTTCGAGGCTTTTTGAGATCACCTTCTTTTTTTCGCGTTTCAGTTTTTAAGTAGGTTTTGGTGGTTAAATTAGATTAGCTTTTTAGTTTAAGTAGGTTTTGGTGGTTAAATTAGATTAGCTTTTTAAGTTTCCGTAGGTTT